>NC_067115.1:24800752-24863252 GCF_021347895.1 Acanthochromis polyacanthus | reverse complement strand
TTTACAACACATTTTCCCTTCTCTCAAACACACCCTGTCTTCCCAACACACACACACACACACTCATTCTGTCAGCAACACACAAACTCACAGACCCACACACACACTATTACACACACACACACTCCTGTTCTCTTTGTCACACACTCCTTGCACACACTGTGCTCCCCCTCCCTCTCCTCATCTACACACACACACACACACACACACTGTCACGAACACACTCTCTCCCCCTCCCATCCCTCACACACACACACACACACTCCCTCCTCCTTCCTCTGCACTAGTACGCACACATACACAAACACACACACATATGCACACACACTACTCCCCCTCCCTCCCTCCCTCCCTCCCTCCCTCTCTCTCTCTCTCTCACTCACTCACTCACTCACACACACACACACACACCACAGAGCTGCTCCTTTCTCTCTCACGCTCTCCCCCCTCCCTGTGTGTGTGTGTGAGTGCCTTTCTCTCACACAATCACACACGAACGCGCACACTACACACAAGCGCGGGCCCGCACTTGCAGACACACACACGCACACAGACACACACACAGGGCAGCATTGACAGCATGTTAATATCCAACATTTTGCACAACTTTGTGAAACTGCAGCACATTCCTGAAAACTTTTGTTATTTACACTTTGTGAGAGGCAGCATCTCGTTTAAAGGTCTCTCTGGGTTTACCTGAAAAAGTAACAAGTGTGAAGTACACGCCGTGTCATTTCTGCTGCAATTGTGAGCTGTTTTTTTTTTTTTTGGTCTATCATTTTGTTGTTTTCTTCATCATATCACTCACTAACACAACCAAGAGGTAATTTCACTGTCAGACACAACAGACACAAACTCGTGCACGCGCGCTCACGCCTCTTTCGGCGCTGCTTTGTAAGGTGGAATTACCGTTGGCGCAAAAAAAAAACTCAAAAAACACGCTAGCAGGAGGCAAAACAACAGACTTTATCACGACATTTCGTTCATTTTGACGCTCGCGCGT
Organism: Acanthochromis polyacanthus; assembly: GCF_021347895.1. Taxonomy (NCBI): domain Eukaryota; kingdom Metazoa; phylum Chordata; class Actinopteri; family Pomacentridae; genus Acanthochromis; species Acanthochromis polyacanthus. The sequence continues at coordinate 24,862,249 of NC_067115.1, read as the reverse complement.
TGACAAACTTGACAAATAACGCGTGGATATAACTTTAGCTCCATCAAAAACACCCTCACACATACATGCGCGCACACACCCACCCGAGTCTGGCTGTCATTGGGCAGCAAAACACCAACACGGAGCAGTTCTCCGCTACTAAACAGTGCCACGGTTAACGGTTTTCCTCACCCACGGAGCGGCGGTGTCGGTTTGACGCCCTCCCCGTCGCTGTCCAGGCAGTGTGGGTCCCGGTATTCGAAGAGCGAGCGTACGGTCTCCGCCATGTTCACGCCAGCAGTCGCCGATCTTCCGCCGCCTCGCCGTTCAGCCTCTCGCTCTGCTCTCCAGCCGCTCAACGGGCTCACACCAAGGTTATTCCAGCCGATCCCACCGCGGCCCGGCGGAGGGGTGCGCAGCGTGCGGCGGGCAACTAAACACTCCTCGCTGTGATCAAATCTCGTCTCATCACTCAGCGAAAACGGGACAAACGTTTGATTTTTTAAAACGTCGTGTAAATGTCCTCGCCGGACGGGAGTAAATATCAGGCTGCGTGTCATTTTTATTAAACGGGATGATGCTCGCCACCCCCGCGGATGAATGGACGCGCTCACCGAGCAGATGAAAAAAGTAGAGCGTTTCTAAGAGGAGTGATTAGCTCGCTAACTGAGAGGAGAAATTGGAAAGATACAGTAGTGGAGTATGAAGAAACCTTCCGGATAATTTTGTCTTTTAAACAGGAGAACAATTAACATAGCATGGGACACATTTAAAACGGAACCTTTGCTCTTGTTATTTTATCAACAGGTGGACAAAAATATTCTATTATCAAGACACAAGCATCGATCTCTCAATGAACATTATTGTCGATAATTTTTTATTTATTTACTTTGCCAGAAACAATAGTGTTACACATGACTTGAAATAGGTTGCAGTAGCTTTTAAATTAGCTTTGTACGGTTATGCACTAGTGTCAATAGAGAGCAGTGACTTTAAATCAATTTTTGACAGCTCTTTGTCACCTGTCAAAATAACTGAAATGTAGGTCTCAAAAGTATTTCAAGATGATATCAACAAGTATCAAAAGTAAGCATAAAAGTCACTTCAAGGGTAACAAAGAGCTTTGATTGTGACCCACATTTGCTTAATGTATCAGAATCAGTGACACTGACAAGTAGAAAAGTTAAAGTAGGATAAAAGAAGTGTTGGGAGAAGAAGCAAGTTTAGCAAAACAAAGCTTTCATGAAGAAATGAAAGTATTTGCAGTGTTATTCAAATAAGACAGTTGTACAAAATGTGCAAATTATTGGCCTGGTAATGTGCAATCTCACATGTGTACGTTACATACATGCATTACGCATAAGAGGTATAATTTATTGAATTAATATGTTATTTACAGTTTTTAAACACCAAATTTAATAAAAACCTGCTTACCACTCTTCATAGTAAGTCACAGAATACCAGCAGTGTTAGCTTTAGTGATGCAAAACCATCTACTGCGTGACATCATTTTATCCATCAAAAATCTGAATAATAAGGTTCTAATTGCTGAAAAAAAGAAGTATGACACCATCACACCACATTTTCTACAATAGCGTATGTTAACAGGTGATTAAAAATCAAATAACTTTGATATTCATAGAAATCTTTTTAATTAAATGCAACTTGGTAATTTGATGCTGGGTGTTTGTTACAGTAAATAAATGGAATAATTACAACTCACCACAAGTCGGAATTCAAGTGTTGAAAAAACACTCATGTCCTCTATAAAAATGCTATTAGTTTTTTGTGCTGTTTCACTATATAGTCCAAATTTTACCACATGCATTCAATCTACTGCACATTTCAGTGCTGTTTTATTAATAAGGCGTGTGTGGAAATTTTTCAGAATATTAAAACATAAGGTCTATGCTGGCCAGACACATGTGGCATACATTACATTACATTCCACGGGTTTGCAAACAAAATGCTAATCACACAATAGAATGCAATAGAACTGATTGGCCCTTTTCTTCACATCTACTTTACACACAGGTTTTGTTTCAAGACCTTGATTTCTGGAGTAAGTTGTTAGGATGAAAATACGTTTATTTACAGTGGAATACATGTCAAGGCACTGCCCCCTATATCAGTAATTGACCCCATTCTCTGTTAAACAACTCTGCAAGTCAATCATGTGATTAACTGAAAGGCAAATGTCAATTTCTGAAGCCAAAATAATAATAATTTTCGAAACCACAGTCAATCATGACACAGTATTGTTGCCATGTGAATATGTTTCCATTTTATGAAAATAACATGCAATAAGTGCACACATTTTTAACACATGATGCATACATGTTTATATGCTTCATCATACAAATGCAAAATCGTGAACTGAGAAAATGCTTCAGAGATATCATGTCTGGATATTGCCACGTTGTTCACACAAATCTATCATTTTTATTGACAATCTGCAGAGAATAGTGCAGTAGTATCCAAGAAGTATTACAAGAATGTGTGTTGATATATTACGTATTATTTGTCTCAGGGCCTTTTGGGTGTTGTGTAAATGTTTCCACATTGCATTCATCAGTAATTATAGATTCAATATCTGTACTCCACTAAAAGCAAAAGCCTCCTTTGAAGTTTAAAGATACAGGGGACATAAATCAGTGTACAGTGTCCATACAAAGAATTCTTCTTTAATTGCTTGCCAACACTGAATCATGGTCCATAGCATTTATTTTTTTTTGACAAGAATTTTTTTAAAAAGAGTCTTTCACGTAAAACAAAAACAACAACAAAACAATCACATAAAAAAATCACAAAATAATGTCAATTTATTAAAATTAGGTAATTGTACAATTAGTAACCCCTTTTAAAGTGACTCACCTAACTTCATACAGGTGCAGCCATTTGATGCTAGAAGTCACACAATTAGTGAAATGGAGATCACTTGATTGATTGTAGTATAGAGACACCAGTATCTGGAACATCCAGTCACTGGTAAATCAGAATTCCTGGCTATAACTACCCTATGAAGACAAAAAAACACTCCAAGCTACTCTGTATAAAAGCTTTAGAAAAGCACAAGTCATGACGGGACGCAAGAAAATATCCAAGTCTTTGAATATCCCTTGGAGTACAGTTAAATCCATCATTTAGAAATGGAAAAAGAAAGAGCCTTTTTTGTGTAAATTCTTGTCAAAAAGCCTAATTTAATTGACCATTCAATGTTTTAAAGCATTTAAAGGTGAAAACTTGTAAGGTGGAGCTATTTTTTTCATAAGCTCTATACCCTATTCATGAAAGGGGAAACACAACGGAGACATTCAAGGATGAATTCAGCTTGGTCTGGTGTACAAAATGCAATTTGCTTTTTTTTTCTCCCCAAACCAGCAAATGCCATCAGCAACCTAAATATTACGAAAATCGCGCGATAGCTTGTGAAATCGCGTGAGAGCTCGCGCCAAAACCGGCGATTTCGCGAGCTATCGCGCGATTTCGGAACGAGATTTGCTTTCTAGCATCCTGAGATTTAGATAAAGACCACAACAAAGAGCGATCGCCAGGTAATGTGGAGGTTTTCTTTCACTTCTCATCTCTAGTATGTTGTGGGACACTCATTGAGACTATCTGAGCCGGTCAGTGCGGGAACAAAAGCACGTTAGGGTGGACTTTGACGCGGGGGGGCAAGTTGCCGCATACTTTTCGCTAGCTGAGCTGCTAGCTGAGCTGCTAAGCTGCCTGCCTGGCTAAATACTGGAGCTATGTCGAAAATTAATTTCTCCATCACTCACATGTATGAAATGACATATGAAAACAGACCCCAGGTTGAAAAAAACCGAAGCTCCCCTTTAACTGGAACTGTGCACATAAAATGATGCATGTGTCACCTATGTATTATCCTAAACACATTTGTGTCAGTGTAAAAATGGCAAAAATCTATGGTACACCCTATCTAGCATTAGCAGACCACACTAAGGAAAGAGACTGCTATTTGAAAGACGCAATGATATCACTCTGAATACTCTCCACATATGTGGACTGATGCCTCTTGTAAATTTAAGTCTTTCTATGCATATGTCAAGGCTGTGACCTATTGCAGCTCACCTTGCTGCATGATAGAAGACACATTCTGAATACATAAAATATTTGTCTATTGATTTACATTTCATTTTTCAATTGGTCTAGTTATCAAGAGGCTGGTCTCCAGGCAGACTAATCTAGGACCCATTACCAGTTTCTCAACTGGAGGGCACCCACATGAGAGGCAGAGAACATGCAAATACAGTGTTGATAAAATTCTGTCAAACTCTACAGTGGATTGTTTGGGTAGGCCGTCTGGAGATTCAAGCCAATGGACTTATACTGGAATGTATGCCATTTAACACATAAAAAATTAAATTGTAGGCTGGAAAGAAGAAAATAAACCTAGCAAACTGTGGCACCTAAGTAAAAAAAAAAAAAGACTTCATTAGTGGGCTAACAAAGTGGTCATCTGAGGTATCAGATGTCACAGAAAAAGTTTTGTTCATTTCATTTTCTGCACAGACAGAAGTAGGTGGTAACTGTAGACTTCCCAAGCCTCGAATGGACACGAAACTCTTATGTATTGTCAGCACAAGGGATATTAATAAGACAACTCCTAAAAGGGAATTCACAGTGTACCTAAAGAACCAGCAGGTTCTTCTGCTTTGCTGCTCAGCAGGGCTAAATTAAAGCTTTTATGCATTTTCATAAGAGTTTCACAAATGTCCAATAAATAGTAGCAAACTCTTTTTCTATGCCAAATGTTCCAGCTGATTAATGGGTCAAATTAAACTGTGGTACTGAAATTAGGTCTGATAAACACATAAAACAACTAACAAATTTACGATCAAACCAACTCAATGTCATTCTATCATTTAATCAAGAAGGTTTTACATGCATTGCCATCTATACAGTGCAATATGGCAGGCAAACCATCATTTAAAACTAAAATATCCCTTCACGTCCCTTTAATTTCTTCCTTTCACAAAACTTCTCCCTCAATCACCATCACCACAATGCTCAACAAGTTTTAAAAGCAGCGTTTTGGTGCTGCTATGCAAAAATTGCTCAGACGGGGACAGAGCAAAACTCACAAATGTAGGCAGAACAACAGAGCACTGATTCCAGAGATGTAATTAACATTCAAGCTAACCTGTTAATTTACACTAATTTACTGATTTCAAGTCTTCATGGAGTTACATACAGCATATACAAGCAACTGGGAAACATTCCTATGTCTTACAAGGTTTTAAGCTCCATTTCGAGCACCTGCACCACAATCAGCACTGTCTTCATGTCAATAAATTTCAAAATTTGTCTTCAGCCAGAAGACAGGATTAAAAATCTACCTCTAACAATCAACATGAGTAAACAAACTCCAACCCATGTCCTCTACAGATCCCAACCACAAACAAAAATCCAAACTCATTGAACTATGCAACCTCCCAAAACTACAACTTTAAAGCAAAGTTCTTCTTAAAGCAAACAGCAAACACTGAAATGTATAAATTTGACTTAGATGAAGAGTGTTTTAATCACTACAAGTGACACAGGCAACAAATTCTCAAAATTTCTCACTCTAGAATAGAAAACTCTACAAAACATTGTATGGCCCTGCCCCAATTTTGTTTCAGCCCAGCTCTGAAGCGTTTAACAATGGAAGGGGACCACACATAGTCCTTAAATAAATGCTTAAGGTTTTCCTTAAATAGATGAAAAACAAATAGAGTATACAAATGAGCCGATAAGTAGTGTAAGCAATGTCTTTATGGATGGTATGGACTCTGTGAGTCCAAACCCAATCTCCGAACTTACAGACTCAGTGACTTTAGGATGCGTTTTTTTAAGTTTGTGAGGGTTCACGGGTGTCCTATTGTCAAATTGCCAGTTGCAGGAGGGCTCTAGTGCAGACTTTTCAACAATATTGTGCCTTTTCTGTGAGTACACTTATCTGCAGACTTTCCTCAGGGTATTGCCTGTGGTCCATGGCCAAATTGGTGGCATACAAACATGGCTGTCCTGAACCCTGAGTTGGTATTTACATACGTTCATGACTTTCCTGATTTTAGCATTTGCTAAAAATCACCGTAATGCCACAAAAAGCGAGTGATCAACTGAGAAGCTAATCAAATTGTGAATGAGACATGAGTCCAAATTCACCTTTTTAAATGACAATGTATTGATTCTTAGCAACTTCTTCTGAAGGCAAGTCTTGTTTCACCTTTTTTTAAACCATTCAAGCCTTTTTACACTAAGCACTACAGCTGTGACATCAGTTAAGTATGTGAATGTTTAGTGCTTCGGCCTTAGGGTTAACATTGGGACTGTTCCAACGACTTCGTTCCACCATCTGACTTCACGGATCAAAAGAAAGAGCACAGTCAACCAGAGAGAAGACAGAACCAAGCCTGGAGCCATCACACTCACAACCACAAACGATGGAGTTTGACTAAGGTTTCCTTGCAATGAATCCAGGGAAGACCTTGAATTTGATAGGCATTATCTCAGCTGGATCTTGGGACTTTTTAATAGTTACGCTACATTATAAACTTGAGATGTTGAAGTTTAAGAAGTCTTAGGAGACAAAAATGTCAGACTTTAGTTATATAAGGTAATGAAATACAATTTATTCTTTTAACATGGTCAAGTATTCATGTTTTTTGAAATATGAAATGTTGTATAAAATCTTGTTTCAGTTAGGCTGATTTAGATTTGTTCATTTATTGTACTGGTAGATCAGTGGATTGCTCCTTCTAGGTAGGGTTAAGTTGTTGCCCAAAGTAAAGGAGTTTAGGTGTCTCAGAATCTTGAGACACTGCATAAGTGACATGAAAACTAAGCGCGAGATAGACAGACATATTAGTGCAACGTCACTGGTACTATAGGTACTGTTGTACCAGACCAAGGCAAAGCTTGTGATTTACCATTGGTTTCTTGTGTCAAACCTTAACTATGGCCGTGAGATTTTGGTAGCAATAGAAAGAATCCGGTTGCAGACACCAGGGGCCAAAATGAGCCCAGCATGGCCTTGCTTAGCATTAGAGAAATGTTGAAGAGCTCGGACATTCAGAGGGAGCTCGGAGTAGACTTGCTGCTTCTTTAGTCGAGAGTCAGAGTCAGCGGAGGTGTTTCGGGTGTCTGATTAGGATGCCTCCTCGGTGCCTTCCTTTGGAGGTTCTTTGGGCCTCTCTCCCCAAATGGAGAAGACCCTAGGCCAGACCCAAAACTCACTGAAGGGATTATATATCACATCTGGCCTGGGAATGCCTTGGATTCCCAAGGAGGAGCTGGAAAACTGGGTACAGTGACATCTGAAGTACCCGGCTTAGCCTGCTGTGACCACAATCACACCCTAGCAATGGCATGTTGTTTAAACCTTTGTCTTACTCATTAAAATTTCTAATTTTATTAATCCTTTGGTAGTTCTTTAAAAGTTTTTCTCAGTTAAATTTTTTAATTTGAAAATACAACTGCTACATCCGGAGTTAGCGCAATTTTGAAAGTGTAAGAGTAGGGACTGAATTCCATATTAACCATCATCATGAACGCAGTTTTTGTTTTAGTGAACAAAAGGACTTTATATATATATATATATATATATGAAAGACAAATGGCTTGTTTCTATCATGAGATTTTCCTTTAAACTACTTATCTCCTGGTTAACTCAGAATGCCCAATTAGCCATTAGCTGGAAGGTGGTGGATAGTTTAATGCAGAATCCAAGGAGAACAAAAGTTCATTTTTAAGGTAAGACAGCTCACAGCTTCATTAAACGTTTATGAGGAGACAAGTTTATTTAGTTGTGCAAATATTTTTTGGGCTGTGTGATTAATACTTAAGTGATCATCATGTGTTTCTGTGTATGGCTTTGAATGAAAAGAGCATAACATTTTGAATGTTTGTATTTTTCCAGAGGGGAAAAATGGCTGTTTGTTTCTATGATCTCAGGTGACTGATGTATAATACTGAAAAACATCCCTAACTAACATGACCTTCTCCTGAATGTTTTGCCTTTATAAACTACATTTTCATACAGTTGCAAATGTAATATCCAGATTCAGTGCATTTGTGCAATTTAACATACTGCTGACATCACTTGTGTGAAAGGAGCCTCTTCTTTTAATCCTGTTTGGCTTTTTCTGGTAATGGGACACGCTTCATTTTTCGATACCTGAACCAACTTTATGTAGTCTCTTGTTGACATTATCACTGCTATATTTTATATTTCTCACTGGAATTCAATGCATCATGTTACGGTAGCTTACCAGAACAGATAAATATGGTTACAGTGGAGTGTGGTTACAAAAAAAAAATGCAAGGATTAGTGTTGCATGCAAATTTCCCTCTAGTTTGAAGCAAGTTGCTGTAAAATTCAAAACACTTAAACTGTCCAAGTATATATGTTTTTTAAATTTCTCGTGTGACTGCCTAAACTCTTTAGGCATGTATTACTAAATCACTGGATACTCCACTGAGGTTAAGGTACTTGGTACTTGCGGATTTCTCTGAATAACTTCTGAAGACCTCCTCTGAGGACATTTTCGACCTTTTTAGTATGTTCTAATGTTGTTTTTAAACATTTTAAAAGACACATCATTAGCAAAGAAAGCAGTCAGCACTATGGCTGAGCATTTGTACCTTGAAACTGCAGTGTAAAGGCAAGTCATGCTTTCTGTGTCCTCAAGGTTATATATGATGGAAATTTTGTCGTCCATCCAAGTCCGCTTAGACTGTCTGCATTGAACCCAAAATTTGTGATCCTGCAGACTGTCGGCACTACAAACACTGCACATCGGCAGGAAAGCAAGTAGTGTTTTAAACAAATGCTTGGTACCTTTATAATTCATCATTAAGAAATATAATTGAAATTGTCACTGCTGGACTTTGGAAGAGTTTCAATTGTATGAGCTTTCCCTCAGCAGTGCCCCAACACAGTATGAAGTTGGAATTTCTCTAGATATCCTGTGCTATGTTCACACACTTCTCCCTGTACACTTCAATAACAACTATGGATATGACGCTACAGCGAAATACGTAACCTGCTGCTTTTTCTCGTGTGCTTTTCTGTGTTAGATGCAACTGACCACATAGCAGATCGGTGTGGCCTTATTTCTGTATGAACAGAGCCACGTCTGCAGTCCGCCTATTGGTCTGCGTACACGAACACGGACAGCATGAATTGGCCTTAAGGATAATTATTTCAGAAAAACAGATTCAGACTGCCAGGCTTTCATTTAAAGGGCAAATCATGCCTTGGAGATCCACATGCACAGACCAATTTGGACTTTGACAGTGGACGTGCACATCGTTGTCTTCATACTATAACAGATATACATTGGCCTGCTGTGCAGATGGGCACATTTGGCACATTATTGTATGCAGGAAAACACATGGGGCTCTTGTGGATGTTTATGAAGAGCTGGCTGTGACTTTATACTTACTGTAATCCAGGATATAATGGCTACTTACAGGCTGGCCTGTAGGACCACGTCAATGTCATTTTTCCCGAGGTATGCTGAGTACAATGGATAGACAATAGGACAAGATTTCTGGAGAGTTTGGAACTGCTCACCATGTTTGGATATGTACAAATCAAAACCCCTCCAAAGTCTGACATCGATAGCTTTAATTAAAACTCTTTTATCGATTAAGTACAGAGGTGTGGATGATGGGGAATCTCCTCGAACAGCCTCTCCTCATAGCAAGCATTTGCTTAAAGTACCATTTGTTGTCCTGGTGCATGTGCAGCATAGACAGCAGATTTTGAGCTGCACATGAATGTCTTCAAACTGGTTGGGTAGATGAAGAAATGTATGTTATGTGTACTCTTGCAGACCCTTGTGAACAAGCAGACAGCACGAATTGGCCTTTAGCAACCAACCAGGCCAATGTGCAGGGTGGTACTTTTGTATCATTCTTCTCCTTCAGAATCTGGTTCCAGTTAGGTTAGGGCGGATTTATTCCAATGCTACATCTTACCTTTGTGTAGGATCACATAGTTTTACAGTGCTTGAGCAGAGTCTTACGTGAGCTGATGTGCTTGAGCAGCACTGAGTACTGGAGGAGTGGATAGTGGATAGAAGCAAGGACTCAGTAGATCTGCACCCTCTAGCAAGAGCAATGGTGTGCAGTTACATCTAAGCCATTTTAAGGCATGAAGGGATCATTTTCAGAGAAAAACCTTTCAAAGGTATACTTTTGATATGTAGAGATGAGGTTTGAGGGTTTACCTGACAGCAGGTTTGCACAGTCTTGAGACAAACATTATTTTACCTGGAATCATAGGTTTCGGCCTCAATTGTAGCAGTTTTTAGCATTCAGTCCAAGTGGCTGATAAAATCTGAAGCATTCACATTCACTAGTTATAGTACAGTGCCTTGTGAAAGTATTCGTCCCCCTTGAACTTTTCAACCTTTCGCCACATTTCAGGCTTCAAACATAAAATTTATTTATTTTTTAATTTTTTGTCAAGAATCAACAACAATTGGGACACAATCGTGAAGTGGAACGAAATTTATTAGATATTTTAAACTTTTTTAACAAATAAAAACCTGAAAAGTGGGGCGTGCAATATTATTCGGCCCCCTTGCATTAATACTTTGTAGCGCCACCTTTTGCTGCAATTACAGCTGCAAGTCGCTTGGGGTATGTCTCTATCAGTTTTGCACATCGAGAGACTGAAATTCTTGCCCATTCTTCCTTGCAAAACAGCTCGAGCTCAGTAAGGTTGGATGGAGAGCGTTTGTGAACAGCAGTCTTCAGCTCTGCCCACAGATTCTCCATTGGATTCAGGTCTGGACTTTGACTTGGCCATTCTAACACCTGGATACGTTTATTTGTGAACCATTCCATTGTAGATTTGGCTTTATGTTTTGGATCATTGTCCTGTTGGAAGATAAATCTCCGTCCCAGTCTCAGGTCTTTTGCAGACTCCAACAGGTTTTCTTCCAGAATGGTCCTGTATTTGGCTCCATTCATCTTCCCATCAATTTTAACCATCTTCCCTGTCCCTGCTGAAGAAAAGCAGGCCCAAACCATGAGGCGGCCACCACCATGTTTGACAGTGGGGATGGTGTGTTCAGGGTGATGAGCTGTGTTGCTTTTACGCCAAACATATCGTTTTGCATTGTGGCCAAAAAGTTCAGTTTTGGTTTCATCTGACCAGAGCACCTTCTTCCACATGTTTGGTGTGTCTCCCAGGTGGCTTGTGGCAAACTTCAGACGAGACTTTTTATGGATATCTTTGAGAAATGGCTTTCTTCTTGCCACTCTTCCATAAAGGCCAGATTTGTGCAGTGTACGACTGATTGTTGTCCTATGGACAGACTCTCCCACCTCAGCTGTAGATCTCTGCAGTTCATCCAGAGTGATCATGGGCCTCTTGGCTGCATCTCTGATCAGTCTTCTCCTTGTTCGAGATGAAAGTTTAGAGGGACGGCCGGGTCTTGGTAGATTTGCAGTGGTCTGTCTTAGGACCGATACTTTTCACATTATACATGCTTCCTTTAGGCAATATTATTAGGAAGCATTGTATTAACTTCCATTGTTATGCAGATGACACACAATTGTATTTATCTATGAAGCCAGATGAAACTGATCAGTTAGCTAGACTGCAAGATTGTCTTAAGGACATTAAAACCTGGATGACTTTTAACTTCCTACTGCTAAATTCAGACAAAACTGAAGTCATTGTATTTGGCCCCAAACATCTTAGAAACTCGCTTTCCAAGCAAATAGTTACTCTGGATGGCATCACATTGGCCTCCAGTACTACTGTGAGGAATCTTGGAGTTATTTTTGACCAGGACATGTCCTTTAACTCACACATAAAGCAAGTCTGTAGGACTTCCTTTTTTCACCTGCGTAATATTGTAAAAATCAGGAACATTCTGTCTCAGAGTGATGCAGAAAAATTAGTTCATGCTTTTGTTACTTCCAGGCTTGACTATTGCAATTCCTTATTATCGGGTTGTCCAAATAGCTCTCTCAAACATCTACAGTTGATCCAAAACGCTGCTGCGAGAGTACTGACAGGAGTTAGCAAAAGAGATCATATTTCCCCTATACTTGCTTCTCTTCACTGGCTTCCTGTTAAATCCAGAATAGAATTTAAAATCCTTCTTCTGACATATAAAGCTCTTAATAACCAATCTCCATCATATCTTAAAGATCTGATAGTACCTTATTATCCTAGTAGAACTCTTCGCTCTCAAGCTGCAGGCTTACTTGTTGTTCCTAGAATTTCTAAAAGTAGAATGGGAGGCAGAGCCTTCAGTTATCAGGCGCCTCTCCTGTGGAACCTGCTCCCAGTTTGGGTTCGGGAGGCAGACACCCTCTCTATTTTTAAGACCAGGCTTAAAACGTTCCTTTTTGACAAATATTATAGTTGGGGCTGACTGGGTGACCCACAGGGGTTCGGCTTGTGTCTTCATTTGCACAGCTGACTCCCTCTTGGACGTCCCTTCGTTCTGCCTCTAGTCATGCTGCTATAGGCCTAGGCTGCTGGGGGACTTTTCTTGACGCACTGAGCCCTTCTCTATCTACCTTTACATTTAATATGTATACCGTTATTGCAGTACATTCACTCTGTTTCCCCCTGTGCTATTTCTCTGAGTGTCCCTGGTCCCAGAGCTGGATGCTTCAGATCTGCGGTTGATGTTCCACCAGCTGGTCCAGTCTCCACCATGTCCACTGTGGGATGCTGCTGCTGACCTTCCTCCAGCCCTCTGCTTCCAACTCCCTTTTTCACCAGTCAACTCTGCATTGCCTTCACTATACTGTTATGCTAACTTACATACTGTTTGAATTTTACTGCTAGCTATATATGGAGTATGTTTAATGTCAGAGCCGTACATCTTAATTACATCATAAGAGTAAATTATGAGTCAGTTTTCAATGTTAGCTTATACTTTGTGTCACATATCCTGTCATGCATGTATCCAAATGTGTGTTGTGTTTTCCTTGCTTTCCCACCCCTCCCTCTTCTCCCATCCCTCCCTCTTGCCCTCTTCTGTCCTTCTCAACCCGCCCGGCCAGCAGGCAGATGGGTCCCCCCTATATAGAGCCGGGTTCTGCTCGAGGTTTCTTCTCTATTAAAAGGGTGTTTTTCCTTGCCACTGTCGCCTTTGGGCTTGCTCTGGGGGTCAGGCATTTGGGTTCTGTAAAGCGTCTTGAGACGAGTTGACTGTAATTGACGCTATATAAATAAAATTGAATTGAATTGAATTGAGGGCTGCTCAGCGGCGTAGTGGTTAGCACTTTCGCCTTGCAGCAAGAAGATCCCTGGTTCGAATCCCGGGGTGGGCCTGGGATCTTTCTGCATGGAGTTTACATGTTCTCCCTGAGCATGCGTGGGTTTTCTCTGGGCACTCCGGCTTCCTCCCACAGTCCAAAAACATGCTGAGGTTAATTGATGACTCTAAATTGCCCGTAGGTGTGAATGTGAGTGTGATTGTTCGTCTATGTATGTAGCCCTGCGACAGACCGGCGACCTGTCCTGGGTGTCCCCTGCCTTCGCCTGAATCAGCTGGGATAGGCTCCAGCACCCCCCGCGACCCTAGTGAGGATAAAGCGGTGTGTAGAGGATGGATGGATGGATGAATTGAATTGAATTGAATTGGTCTGATACTCCTTCCATTTCAATATGATTGCTTGCACAGTGCTCCTTGAGATGTTTAAAGCTTGGGAAATCTTTTTGTATCCAAATCCGGCTTTAAACTTCTCCACAACAGTATCTCGGACCTGCCTGGTGTGTTCCTTGGTCTTCATGATGCTCTCTGCACTTTAAACAGAACCCTGAGACTATCACAGAGCAGGTGCATTTATATGGAGACTTGATTACACACAGGTGGATTCTATTTATCATCATCAGTCATTTAGGACAACATTGGATCATTCAGAGATCCTCACTGAACTTCTGGAGTGAGTTTGCTGCACTGAAAGTAAAGGGGCCGAATAATATTGCACGCCCCACTTTTCAGTTTTTTATTTGTTAAAAAAGTATAAAATATCCAATAAATTTCATTGACATTGACAAAAAATTAAAATTTTATATCTTTATGATTGAAGCCTGAAATGTGGCGAAAGGTTGAAAAGTTCAAGGGGGCTGAATACTTTCACAAGGCACTGTATATCATAGATGTGACCTGGACTAATACCCAGGCCGCTCCAAAGTTGAGCCAAATAGTTACTTTATTTTTGAACAAGTTAAAAGAAATAAAATTCAAACAAACAAGGGAAGTTAAAACATACAGACCAGCTGCGTCTCCACTGCACCTGTTAACCTGCACTGAGCCCCCAGTGAATGCTGCTGAAAAACTGGCCTTTGGCTGAACTTAACTGCCAACCCCTGCTGCAGGCCGGCTGCATATTTTTCACCGAACTTGCTCCAAAAGCTTAAATGAGACACTTTATTTATAGACAATGATGAAAATCCTGCACTGGTGGAATATTTGGAGCCACTTGACAAATAGTAAAGTAGAAATCCTGCGACACACAGGAGGACGTGAGTCATCAAGAAACTTAAAAATGATGCACAGCCGAGATAAGACAGACGAAGAAGGATGTGAGAAAAAATGTATGGAGATCTGGGAGCTGCTGAATGAGTTCAGTTTAATTGTAATTCTGCTCTGTTTGCGTGTGCACACTATCATGAACACTTCATCACCCGCACCAATACCCTCAATAAGTGTGTGTGTGTGTGTGTGTGTGTGTGTGTGTGTGTGTGTGTGTGCATTCACGTACACACAAACATGCAAATACATGCACACACATATGCACTCACAGTCACACACAGCTACACAATCCTGAGTGAAGACAAACATTCACATGCACGTGCGAGCTGTGCACATGTACAGCAACACACAGTTATACAACCCTCACAAACCACACACACACACACACACACACACACACACACACACACACACAGTTCCAATAAAGGACACACACCCTCTTCCACAACACACACACACACACACACACACACACACACACACACACACACACACACACACACACACACTGCATTCATTTCCCTTTCATTCAGCACAGGCACATATTGTGCTGCTGCAACACCACACACATACACACACACACACACACACACACACACACACACTGTGTATTCCTATCCTTGTGGGGACCTACCATTGACTCCCATTCATATCTAACCCCTAACCCTTACCCTAACCCAGACCAAAACAATGCCTAACCCTAAAGAAACGTTTTTGCACTTTTACTTTTTTCAGTAACAACAACATAGCCAAGAAAACACTGTTTAAACTTGTGGGGACCGAAATGAGGTCCCCACAAGTGACATTGTTTTTGGTTTTCCTACAGTTGTGGGGACATTTGGTCCCCACAAGTATAGTCAGCACCTGAACACACACACACACACACACACACACACACACACACACACACACACCATTTGCAGAGCTTGCTCCTAGCTCTCCCCACACACACACCCCTCCCCCTGTATCTCTGTCAGACACACACACACACACACACACACACACACAGGCATACAGAGTCACACAAACACACACAAGTACATGCACATTCCCTCCTACGCAGGCGCACTCACACACACAGCCACACACACACACACACACACACTCACACACACACATACACACACACATTCCCTCTTTCCTTTCACACAAACACACACATACGGACACATCTCCCCTGTACACCCCTCCCCCACTCTCTCTGTCACACACACACACACACACACACACACACACACACACACACACACACACACACACATGTACACACACGTACACACACACATGCACACGCAAACATGTACATGTCCTCTCTCTCTCTCTCTTCGTCGCTCACTCATTCACTCACTCACACACAAACACACACACACACACACACACACACACACATTCCCTCTCTTGCTCTGCCTCACTCAGTCACTCACTCACACAGGAACACACGACTGTGGGCACAATCGCACACAAACACACACCCGCGCACGCACCAAGCACACACACACCCACACACACACACACACACACACACACTGTCTCCTGCTTGCTCTCTCTCCGCTCCCTCCCTCTGTCTCTCTGTCTGTCTCTCTCTGTCTGTCTCACACTCTCTCTCTTTCCTGCCCTCTCTCCCCTTCTCTTTTTTCATCTCACTGTCTCTCTCAGACACACATACACCCACATGCACACAAATGTGCAAGCACACACAGACACATGCGCACAAGCACACAGAGACACACACCCATTTTCTCTCAGTCTCGTTCTCTCTCTCTCTCGCTGGAACACACACACATTTTCTCTCTTGCTTGGTGCACTCAGTAACATACAGCAGATATACACTAGTTTATCTTTATATATATATATATATATATATATATATATGTACACACACACACACACACACATACACACACACACCTCCCCCTTTTCCACAGGCATCCTGGCTGCCACTCCTTCCCTAACAACCACACAACACACACAAATGTAATGATGCACACACGCACACACACATGCACGTTTGCATAAACACGCATAAACAAACACACACACACCCTCTTCCAAACACACACCCCAACCCTTTAGCTCTAACGCATATTTTTTTCTTTTCTTACAGTCAAACAGGCACTTGCACGATCAATAACATTCAAGCTCTCAAACATGTAAATCAACAGATGGCTTTCGTCACATTAATTTTTCTTGCATCAAAACAAACACATGCAAAAAAAATTTCCTTGCACACACACACTACTCTTCACCAACAGTTGTGAGCCAATCTGTTTTTAAGTAACACAATTACAGCTCAAATTATAGCCAAGATCAATTTATTTCAGCCCACTCATACACCCCCAGAAATACAATCATCAACATAAAAAAGAAGTTTTTACACCAAACCAAAGTTTTAGAAACACATATAAACCTGAACATCAATTTGATTTTATGTTCAAAGTGCATCTAAATAAATGTTTTGTTTTTTAAATATATATGATTATGATTTTTGCAAATAAGTAGTGATTTGGTCTTCAACTGGAAATACAAAGACAAAGATGATGCTAAGATTCTGCCTGTCAAATTAGAGCACAAAACTCAAATTCCTGTGTCTATATTCAATCAAAATGTAGTTGTTCTGGTGCAGGTTCATGGCTGAACTCTTCAAAGCCCCTTTTAGATGTAAAATGATGACGTGTAAATTCTGTGAGTTTCCTCGACTCAAGTTTGAATAAAACACTGGCTACATCTCCGGTAAAAAGCCAACTCAAGATTATAGTGTTCTCACATGTGACAGTTTTGAGTACAGTTTGCAGACCGATCATGAGAAGCTTCGGGAGCTTTGATCACAGAGGACGTTTTGAAGCAGCAGGTTCGATTCAGTAGACAGACACTTCTCCAAGCTATGCAAGCTACTTTTGGAAAACTGGCAAGAAATTGGTCCAAAGCTGAAATTAGAGAACATTCCCTCCACACTGAGTACAAGCCAGCGAGCATGTTGCAGTAAACTGTCTCACCTCACACAGTATCTGTAACTTGAAACACTGCAGAGCTCGAACGAGTCGAATGGCTGATTAGTGTCTCTTCAAAAAACTGACTGGCAATGAATGGTCCCTCTCCGAATACAAATGTCATGTTACTTCTTCTGGAAGTTTGAGCTTCACCGTACAGAATGTCCATCCATCCATCCATTCTCTATACACCGTTTTATACTCATTAGGGTCGCGGGGGGTGCTGGAGCCTATCCCAGCTGACTCGGGCGAAGGCAGGGGACACCCTGGACAGGTCACCAGTCTGTCACAGGGCTACATATACAGACAAACAATCACACTCACATTCACACCTACGGACAATTTAGAGTAACCAGTTAACCTCAGCATATTTTTGAACTGTGGGAGGAAGCCGGAGTGCCTGGAGAAAACCCCCGCATGGGCAGTGAGAACATGCAAACTCCATGCAGAAAGATCCCAGGCCCAGGCCGGGATTTGAACCGGGGATCTTCTTGCTGCAAGGCGAAAGTGCTAACCACTACGTCCACTGTGCAGCCCCATACAGAATGTTTTACACTGAATTCCCACACATCTGCTAAAAGTGGAAGCTTGAGTTTAAAGCATTTACCTGCAAGCAGGATTTGTGACATCACAAGGCATCTATGGGTCAGTTCTGGTCTGACAGGCAACTCATACAAGTGTGATGTTAAAATCCTGAAAAACACATTGTTTGAATGCTGAGAATGTATTTTTGGTAATGAAGGAGACATCTTGTGTCCAGTCGTTAAACTTTCAAAATGAAAAATATTAGCATAAATCCTGTGTTTTTCACAGACAGAGAATGCACAGACACTACCAATCAAAAGTGTGGGGTCACCCAGAAAATTTCATGTTTTCCATGAAAGCTCACACTTTCATTCATGTGCTGACATTATTGCACAAAGATTTTCCAATTATCAGCCTTTGAACACCATTAGCACGATAATGTAGCATTAGAACACAGGAGTGATGGTTGCTGGAAATGTTTCTCTGTACCCCTATGGAGATATTCCATTAAAAATCAGTCATTTCCAGCTAGAATAGACATTTACCATATTAATAATGTCTAAACTGCATTTCTGAATAATTTAATGTTATCCTCATCGAATAACTGCTTTTCTTTCAACAATAAGGACATTTGAACCCAAAATTTTGAACGGTAGTTTATGTCAGTTGAAGAACCACATAACCCTTTTTATGGCATGAAAAAACATTGTTATTTATATATGTTTAAACAAGCCATCATTTTTCAGCAAAATGCTTAAACACATGGAAAAGACTTTTTTTCTCCTCTGTGACAGATGGCATTTGCATTCTGGGCCCTTTATTGAACAAAACAAGGTTTTTAAATAGGTCAGAGTAGGCTGTAACAAACTATGATTAGCATTTTTCACTATTTTTTGACATTAAACCAATCAACTATGAAATACCTGGTGAAGAACGATGATGAAAATAGTCATTACCTGCAGGCCCCCAATGTTGCTGTGCTCCATCCATAAACAGCCTTTAATGTCAGAGTAGAGTCAACATGAAAAAACTCCATAACAGAGGCCTGCTAAAGGTTTGACAGTCATGAAGCTCAATCCCAACAGATAGATCAATCCTGCAATCTCATAGATCAAACGTGCAAAGAAGGTTTCACTTGAAAAGTTCAAGACATGATAGTTTTTATTTCAAAAGTCAAATTCAATCTGGGACACCAAGGAGACTTTTTGACTACAGTGATGGTGATGTGGGGAAATACAAAGAAGCCCAAAGCAAAATTAGATCTGGCTTCAGTGACTGTACTCTCTGGTTTAAACATTTTATCAAGGGACAAAAGTATATCCAAGACAAATCCTGCACAGATAAAGCCACAGTTACTAGTCAGGGACTGTTGTTTGACCATAAACGCCAAAGATAAAAGGCAATGACAACGAAACAATTCATAGGTTAATCAATACATTTGGAAGGCCACCGTGGATAAAGGTTAATTATACATTCTTTATGATAAGGCCGTTGATCATACAGTGTTTACAATGTGCAAATCCCACTATTGTTGTGTCCACTCTAATGAACGAGCCAGTTTCCCTATAATATAATTGCTGCTTATACAGATGCAATGGAAACCTGATCCTCCCTTTGTGCTTCGGCCCATTTGCCTACAGCTAAGTCTCCCTACAGCAAACGTCAAAAGAGACCTGGTGGTGTAACAAACTATCAAGAAGGTAGAATGATATAAGTATAACATAAAAAATAGTTGTGAAAACAACCCATCTCTAGGGCATACAAAAACAAAACATTTGGTTTGACAAGAATTTAACCACATTGCTTTCCTGGGATCTGTAGGAAATGGACAGAGTGATAGTGGCAGAGATCTGTGTAGGTCAATACATGACTGACAGATATGTGCAGCACAAACACCAGAACAGAGGTTCATAATATGAAGCCATTGGAGCCTGAAACTGCTAAAATACTTATCAGTAAAATGCCACTAAGCAGCAAGAAAACTGACTTTAACAATATTAAAATTAGCTTTTTCTAATGTCTGCTATCTAAATTCAAGAATGTGTTACTTTAGCTGAACTTTGGTTGGAAAATCTTGTATAAAAATAGATTCTGGATAATTTATATTTGTTGTTTTGCAGAGTGAATGAGTACATTTGAAAAGCACTGTATTTTATGTCAGCACTTGCCAATCTGCCAACCCCATAAAAGTGGGTATAATAGAATATTATTTCACTACAGGACAGACTTGATGTTCTCTGCAATTAAGTGGAAAAAATACAATGCCTATCCAAAAAAAAAAAAAAAGTTGCACACTCTCGTATTTCATTGGATCGCCTTTAGCTCTGAAAATGACACTCATTTGCCGTAGCCTCGTTTCGATAAGCTTCTGCAATGTCACAGCATTTATTTAAGATCTTACACACGTGGACAAAATTGTTGGTACCCCTCAGTTAAAGAAGGAAAAACCCACAATTCTCACTGAAATCACTTGAAACTCACAAAAATAACAATAAATAAAAATTTATTGAAAATTAAATAATCAAAAACAGCCATTACTTTTGAATTGTTGATTAACATAATTATTTAAAAAAACAAACTAATGAAACAGGCCTGGACAAAAATGATGGTACCTCTATAAAAGATTGAAAACTATTTGACCAGAGTGACATGATTAACTCAGGTGTGTCATTTAATTGACATCACAGGTGTTTCCAAACTCATAATCAGTCAGTCTGCCTATTTAAAGGGAGACAAGTAGTCACCCTGCTGTTTGGTGAAAAGGTGTGTACCACACTGAACATGGACAACAGAAAGCGAAGGAGAGAATTGTCCCAGGACATCCGAAAAAAAATTATAGACTAACATCTTAAAGGTAAAGGCTATAAGACCATCTCTAAACAGCTTGAAGTTCCTGTGACAACAGTGGCTCATATTATTCAGAAGTTCAAGACCCACGGGACAGTAGCCAACCTCCCTGGACGTGGCCGCAAGAGGAAAATTGATGACAAATTGAAGAGACGGATCGTTGGAATTGTATCCAAAGAGCCCAGAGCAACCTCCAAAGAAATTAAAGGTGAACTCCAAGGCCAAGGTACATCAGTGTCAGATCGCACCATTCGTCGTTGTTTGAGCCAAAGTGGACTTCATGGGAGACGACCAAGGAGGACACCACTGCTGAAAAAAACTCATAAAAAAGCCAGACTGGAATTTGCAAAAATGCATGTTGACAAGCCACAAAGCTTCTGGGAGAATGTCCTTTGGACAGATGAGACCAAACTGGAGCTTTTTGGTAAGGCACATCAACTCTATGTTCATAGACTCAAAAACCAAGCATATGAAGAAAAGAACACTGTCCCTACGGTGAAACATGGAGGAGGCTCAGTAATGTTTTGGGGCTGCTTTGCTGCATCTGGCACAGGGTGTCTTGAAAGTGTGCAAGGTACGATGAAATCTGAAGACTATCAAGGCATTCTGGAGAGAAATGTGCTGCCTAGTGTCAGAAAGCTTGGTCTCAGTCGCAGGTCATGGGTCTTCCAACAGGACAACGATCCAAAACACACAGCCAAAAACACCCAAGAATGGCTGAGAGAAAAGCGTTGGACTATTCTAAAGTGGCCTTCTATGAGCCCAGATCTGAATCCCATTGAACATATGTGGAAGGAGCTGAAACATGCCATTTGGAGAAGACACCCATCAAACCTGAGACAACTGGAGCTGTTTGCTCATGAGGAGTGGGCCAAAATACCTGTTGACAGCTGCAGAACGCTCATTGACAAATACAGAAATCGTTTAATTGCAGTGATTGCCTCAAAAGGTTGTGCAACAAAATATTAAGTTATGGGTACCATCATTTTTGTCCAGCCCTATTTCATTAGTTTGTTTTTTAAATAATTATGTTAATCAACAATTCAAAAGTGATGGCTGATTTTGATTATTTAATTTTCAATAAATTTTAATTTATTGTTACTTTTGTGAGTTTCAAGTGATTTCAGTGAGAATTGTGGGTTTTTCCTTCTTTAACTGAGGGGTACCAACAATTTTGTCCACGTGTGTATATTGATGATGGGAGAGTCGGACAAAGTCTTCTCCAGAACATCCTTAAGACTCTCAATGGAGCTGAGGTCTGGACTCTGTGGAGATCAATCCATGGTGAAAATGACGTCTCATGCTCCCTGATCCACTCATTCTCAATGTGAACCCCATGAATCCTGGAATCATCATCTTGGAACATGCCCATGCCATCAGGGAAGAAAAACTCCACTGATGTAAAGACCTGGTCATTCAGTATATTCAGGTAGTCAGCTGACCTCATTCTTGGGGAACATAATGTTGCTGAACCTGACCAACCTCAGATCATAACTCTAACCCCCACAGACTTGTAGGCACTAGCCATGATGAGTTCATCATTTCATCTGCCTCTCTTCTTACCCTGATGCGCCCATCACTTTGGAACAGGATAAATCGGGACTCATCAGACCATATGACCTTCTTTCATTGCTCCAGAGTCCAATCTTTATGCTACCTAGAAAACTTAGAATAGGGGAAGAACTTCTTCCCTGATAGCATGGACATGTTCCAAGATGACGATGGCAGGATTCATGGGGCTCACATTGAGAATGAGTGGATCACTCCAATAATTTGACCCTTCTGAAACAGATCAACATCCTTTCCATGACCACAGGATATGTCTTCCTACACGGTTGTTTATGAAATGCAAAGCTCCTCACTGCATCAGCTAGGATTAAATAAGTTGTTGCAGCTGATACGTATTCATCACTGCAGTAATTATCCAATGAAAGGCTCTCACCTATTTGCTTAGTTAAATCCAAATGGCAACTTTTTTTGGACAGGCAGTGTATGCGCACATATCAGTATTGACAACCTGTCAAAGCTGTAAAATCAGATATCAGTGAAATTCAATATCATGCACCCCTCACAACCCAATGCTACTTTTATTCATTTTTCATTTCATTTATGGCCTAACTTGTATCAACTTTAACAAGAACTTTATGAACTCGAAACAGATAATGGAGCCTAAAAAGAAAAGTCAGATGTGAAGTCCAGCAGCAACATCACCAAAGGTAGGTAAAAAAAAAGAACATGAGGGAATATAACAAGCAACCCAAACAACCCATACACAGTACAACAAAAACAGTGCACGCCGTATTGCATTTACAGTGAATCACATTAAAAGGTGCTGCACTCCAAAGTGTTACGAGATATTTAGATAGAATTAGATGCAGGAGGATGTATTCTCATTGAGCACTTAGTGAAAGTTGAGTGTATAACTGTACATGTACAGTAGCTCCATTTTCTCACAAATCATGTTTGCTCTTTCTAAATCAAAGATGGCAACTAAGCCCAACTGACCAAATACATTTGTGTCTTATCTCAGTACCAGCGTTCAGATTTTGAGAAGCCTGAAAAGACTTCGGAGTAATATGTGTCACTCCCAGTGCACCTACCGACAGTAATGTTACAATACAGCAAGACATATATTAAATGAATAAAATCTGCATAACAAACTTAAAATATAAATGGTCCCTCATTCTTTAAAACACAAACAAAGCACAGGTTTGCCTGCTTTCATATATAAACATATAAACCCGATTCATACAGATGCTCTTCCGTTACTTCTTCGACTTCTTTGTGCTGCACATTTTCGCAAATCTTACTGCTTATCTAGGATCCAATACCATTTACATTATCTTCTCTTTTTCTTACTCTAAAGCTTCATGCATCTTTATAGACAATCGTTAGTCTTTGGTTGAGGCTAATTTAATTAGTACCACAGCTCAGATTAGACTGACAGGTAGAAGTAGTAGGTGAGGTTCAATTCTGTGCAGGATCACAATTTAACCAATTAGTATCCTGATTTTTGCAGCTGTCCAATAGATACGTGAATTCAGACGCAGTCAAAAATTTGTGTTTATATCGACCATTGTGAGATGCAGAGCATGAATTTTGTATCCCTTTTGTTGAACTGTTTAGCATGGCCTGTTGATAAAACTTGTAAAAAAAATCTCCAAAACACTTACCCCAAATTTATGAAATTCCCTTTAAAGAGAATTTTCTTTCATCACCGAAGAGGGTGGACTATTGCTTCTTCTGATGCGGTTTTATGTGATTTATTTGCAAAATAAATCCTCTAAAACATAAGAAAAGCATAAGAACACAGGATACTTTGGAATAATGAGTGTCACGGAGGAAAATCAAAAAAGAAAGGAAGGAAGAAATATAAGTAATAGCACTATGTAAACACTAGAGGGTGCTGTTACACATGTTTTTCCTTCATGCACTTGACATTCTCAGGTAACAGTCTATATGCTGTGACAGAAAGCCACAGTTCTCAAAACTACACACAAAATTGAATGCACGTTCAGGAGAAAGTGCCCCTTGCTGAACGCGCATTGTGTCAGCTGCATTGAATCCGGGCAGTGCATTTAAAATAAATGAGTTCGATGATGGAAAAGCTAAGTAGAGGCAGCATCTTTGTTTTCACTTAGCATTAATCATGTTTTGATAACTCGGTATCAAAATGGAAAGAAAGAAAGCAAGACAGAAAAACTATATCTTTCAACACTGAATGTTAAGATTTCATCTTAAACAATAAATATGTATGAAGACTCTGCCACACCTAAAATAAACTTGTTCCAACAAATGTCATGGTCATGTGTCTTTCTCTCTCTCTATTTGAGCCCTCTGTTCATAATCACAGCCCAATTAACTCCTCTCCCTGTGGCAGTAGGGATCTGTGTTGCTCCCATCTGGCTATTATAACTCATCTGTTTCTTTTTCTCTCCACATCAGTCAGTTTCTCACATTTGCCTGTTATCCCCTTCACTCCTTCCCTCTGCTGTTTTATTTTCTATTTTATTTTCCCCCTGACCTTTCTGACCCTCTTTCTATTCCTCATCACCCGTACAGCCTTCTCACATCTCATCTCCAAGTGCTTCTCCTGGCTCGCGTGGTCCTCGCTGACTCTTTAACGATGACTGACGGCAGGCCTTTCAAGGTGGTGATGGTCATCTTGGTCCAGTAGTCCACCTCTTTGAAGATCCGGTACACCCAAAGCTTCAGTTCAAACAGAATGGTCGGCCCGTTTAACTGCCAGCGACAAGGGCAGAGAATACTCAGCTGTGCCTTCATTACTATCCAACACTTTCACCTTCATCAGTAACACCTGTGACCACATCAACACCTACCTCTAAGCCCTCCAAGCTGGGAGTCAGGACGGCAGGTCCATCAGCAGCTTTGAGCAGCTCTCCAGTGTTGATTAGGAGAAGTGACAGCCTTTCTTTCACCATCTTCTTCTGGTTCTCGTACTCACCCTTCTTCCCGCCGCCCAGCTCTTCTTCCTCTTTAGCGATCGCTCTCTCCAGCAAGGTGCGGCACTGTAGCAAAGCCGAGTGGAGGCGCCACAGCTTGTCTCTGGTGTCCAACTGGGAGGAAGGAGGAGGGACGGACACCAGACGACTGTCGGCAACATCTGCAGGAAAGTTCTCCGTCTTCCTCTTGGGAATGGAAGACAGAAAAAGGAGAACAAAAGTGAGATTAGGCACGACATTTATGAAAGAAAACAAGGGGAGGGAAGACGGGGGTGTTAGGAATTGTAGAGCAAAAATGGAGGATTGAAGAAGGCTTTAGATCAAACTGCATTGACGTCACTTTGACAGCAATTTGGCAGATGATTGTCAATAAGACCACAGAGATTTCCGCCTAATACCTTGTGAATTTGCTCAGGCATTCACAGCACCTCTGAAGACGAATTTGCCCTGAGCCGAGTTCCAGTAGGGATTTATTAAGTAAACAAGTAAAAGGTTAAAATGAGCTCTTTGAAATACCACAGAAGCAGCAACAAAATGCTTTTCTAAGTGCAACACACACAACATCAAAATGCATACGGCAATACTGTGGGAAATAATATGATGCGACATTGCACAGAAATATTTAAACCTTATGTTTAATATGTTTATTTATGACATGTTTAGAGTTAAATTGAGAATATGGTGTACTGGGGGCAGTTGCTATGAGCGATGCAGTTCCTGTACAACCAAAGTGAGAGCCGTGTTTATATTCTCGACACAAAGTCAAGCAGGTTTCCAGTTCATTTTGAACCAAGAGTGCCCTTTGTCTCGGATCCTGTTTGTGATATTCATTAGCAGAATCTCAAGGTGCAGCTGAGATGAGGGTGTCTGGTTTAGGGACCTCAGGATCATGTTGCTGCTTTTTGCAGATGATTTAGTTCTGTTGGCTTGATCAGACCATGATCTTTAAATTGCACTGGAGTGGTTTGTCACTGAGTGTAAATGAGCTGTGATGAGAGTCAGCACCTCCAAGTCTAAGCCCATGGTTATCTGTCGAAAACTAGTGCTCCTGCTGGATTGGGGTGAGTTGCCGCCCCAAGTGAAAGAGCTGAAGTATCTTAGGATCATGTTCATAAGTGATGGGAAAACAAGGACAGACACAGTGCATTATCAGCAGTAATGCAGGCAATGTACTGGACAGGTGGAATCCTGAGAAGGAATCTGAGCCAGAAGGCAAAGCTCAGTCTACATGCCAACCCTCACCTGGGATTATTGAGTTTGGGTGGTGACAGAAAGAAGGAAATCAAGGATACAAGTAGCTGAAATGAGTTCTCCCCATGGGACGACTGAGTGAGGAGTCGGACATCTGGAGGAATCAGTCATTGTTTCTTCATGTTGGAAGGATCTGAGGTGGTTTAAGCATCTGATAAGGATGCCTCTTGCGGTGCCTTCCTTAATGTTGAGATTTATATGTAAACAATTCTCCTAATTTGCTAAAATATATAAAGCCAGTCTCCGAAACTTGTTCAAAAGAGCTCCATTTGTAGAAATAGAGTGAGGCATCGGACATCCAGTGGCAACTCAGATGGTTTAAGCATCTGATACGGATGCTTCTTGCGTGCCTTCCTTTGGTGGTTTTTCAAGCATGTCCAACTGGTTGGAGAACCCAGAGTAAAATCTGAACTCATTTGGCTTGGAAACGCTTCAGGGTCTCTAGGAAAAAAACGGAAAACAATGCTGGGGAGAGGGAAGTCTGGAATGACCTTTTGATCTGTTGCCAAAACCACTCAACTTCAGATAAGGGGAAGAAAATCAATGGATGGATGGATGGATGGATGGATGGATGGATGGATGGATGGATGGATGGATGGATATTAAAATTATTACCACTCTCATGTCTGTGCAATTTAAATAAGTCTACCAGCCTGCAGGCTATTAGCTTAGCTTAGCATATAGACTGTATGCAGGGGGGAAACAACTAGAACAGCCAACCTCAAATATTGAGTTTGTATTTGCTTCTTCTTATAAATTCAACAAACAACGTGCTCATTACTGAGCTTTAGAGGATTTTCTTACCGTTGGATATAACCACTGTCACTGTTGGCCTGCTTCTAGCCTTTATGCTAAGCTAATCACCTCATGTCTCCAGCTTCATATTTGTGGTACAGATGTGAGATTCTCAGCATGAATGACAACAATTAAATTTCCAAAGTGTCAAACTACTGCTTTTACAATAACATACAACACATACTACACTGTCAATAAACAGCACAGAACAATAGAGCACCTCTATAGTCTCAGAGCTACTAGTTAGAGTTCTGACAAACCTGACATTATGGTTTGGCTGATGATGTTGTCGGATCACTTTACAGGCATAACAGTAACTGGCCTCTCCTCTGGCTTTACTACTTTTGTGCGTCCCAGAGGCGTCCTTGTGACATTATACCGAGGCGATAATCTTGGAGCCTGAGTGCAAATTGGTGCCAGCCTGACAGAGAGGCCTGATATGACCTGTACGCTCTGGAAGTCAGGAGGGAAGTTAATGTTTACTGCTCAGACTGCAGAGGGATTGTGACTCAGGCAGTTATGGATACTCATGGGAAGCGATTGTGCAGCCAGAAACAATATCCTCTTGGTTCACTGTGAATTATGATAACATGTTAAGCTCTGAAAATGATTTAAGACGTATGAAACGGATGTCGAAAACAAGCTTTTCCCACCCAATGACGGACAGCCTGTCTGGCAATAATAACACTCCGCTTGACAAATATCCCATCTGTATTAGGTTCATGTGAAATTTATGTGCCAAAAACTGAGCTGAAATCTGTGTCAGACACAGATCCTGACAGTCAAGGAGGGAAAGGCGTGTATAAAATGTACATAAATTTGCGTATGACAGATGAAGACATATCTAATCACTAGATGACGGTGGTTGCAACTTTTTGGCTGCAGCGTTCCCAAAAGGAATCAACCGAGGAATACCGAAGAAGGAAAGGTCAAAATCCTGGAGGTGAGGTGGATGTGAAGTTACATCCCAGACCGCTCCCTTGCTCCTGGCAAGACACATGAAAGGTAGGACGAGGCAGCGAGTTGGCGGGAGACCAAGGAAGTTTAATGACCAGAAGCTGATGCACCTTTAGGCAAAACGAGGCAGGCTGCTGGAAAAGACACGGGGAGTACGTGCCAGAAAAAACGCCCACCTCTGTCATTCCAACTGAGGTCATCCCCTCCTCTCTGCATTCCTACCCCCTGTCCTCAAACATATTATTTATTTCTCATTCACACGCACACACACACACACACACACACACACACGCGCACACACACACCCTACTTTCCCTCCTCCTTATCTTGCTTTTGCATGCATCCCTTTCATCATTGTGCCTCTCCCACTCTTTCTCTCCCACTTTTTCCTTCTCAAATACACACAAAGTTGCAGACATGCATGCACAGCAGACACAGAAAAATCTATTAATTTTCCATTTAACCTTGGCCTACTTCTCTCTCTCTCTCTCTCTGTGCCTCCCTCACACAGACAGTCTTGTTCCTTGAAATCAGACTGTGACCTGCTGGCAGGTTGCAGTCAATGGAAAAAAACTAAGCTTGCCTACTCACATAGAGCTCCAGGAGGATGGAGCATTCATGGTGCAGCTGCTCGGCTATAGCAGCAGCCCTGGCCGCCGTGGTCCTGCTCAGATCCGAGCCGGTCCCACGTCTGGTCCGCCTCTCCGCCATCGGAAGAGTCGCTGTAAAGACGCACTTGGAGCTGGAGAACCACAGGTCGGTGTCTAATACACGCCCGCCTGACTCGCTCCAGATTTCCGGTCACGGTTCATGACAGCTGCCCTCCGGTTCCGCTCAGTCAGGGCTGCGTTTATTTAGAGCCAAGTCTTCTCTAGAGTTTCAGTCAAACGACTTCTCCAGTTTGTCCCGACCTTGCCTGCTTACTGTTACTTGTGTTACAGAGTTCGTGGCCAACTCTCCGCCCTCTCTCCCCCGGGAACCTGATGCCAGGCAGCAGGAATTCAACGGGACGAGCGGGGGCGGAGAGCCGCGGACCGGAGGAGGGAGGAGCTCATCACCTTATTCATGAGGAGCTTATCAGATTTACTGGTAGTGAGGAGAACAAGAGATGGTTTAAATTTAAGCAGGATGCAGCCTGGACTCATTCAAACTGGTTCCTTATGTGCGTTCCAACTGATGATGAAAGTGTTTACAGCAGAGCCACAGACTGCTGCACTGTTTGGACCAGATTCATCAACATGGACATTGTGGAGGGACTTTATTGAGTTAGAAATGGTTTCTATTGAGTCAGAAATAGTTTCTTTTGAGATAGAAATGGTTTCTTTCGAGTTAGAAATGGTTTCTTAATGAATCCTTTACAAAGTTCCTCAAAGAACCGTTTTGTGGGCCCTGGGCTTCCATTTTGAATTTATTGTTGTTCAGTGACAGACTAATACACCCTAAGGTTAATAAGGAGCGTTTCCACAAGTCATTCATCCCTACATCAGTCACAATGTACAATGCCTTATTGGTCAAGTTTACATGAAACCTTTAATTCCTCTTTAATTCGGAATTAAAGTTAATTCCACTTTAAAATATCCTTGTAAACAGTTAATTACGAATTAAAAAGTTAATTCCGAATAAACTTCTAAATAAACTACCTGGTTTATTCCAATGTTAATTCCGAATAAACTAATTCCTGTGTACGTTCTATTCATGTGTACAGTTAATTCCGCTTTAGTTAATTCCGGTCATTCTGTGCATGCTTGGCTCCTCACGTAGCGATGATGTAGTGACGTACATGTTGTGCGACCTTACTGACGTGAGCACATTCTTGTAAGATGCAATAGAAATAGTATGCCATTGTCAAGTTGCTGTTTCAAAACAACAATAAAAAGCAAAGCAAAGAGCGTGCTTAATAGTTGTTCCTCCATGTTGTTGGGGGAAAGAAATGCTGCGGCAAATGGAGTTTGTTTTCTTCTGGTAAACAGGGATACGTCACGTCCACTCCCTGTCCAATCAGAATCCTTTCCAACGCCCAAGCGTTAAAGCAGAATTAAGGAAGGGGAATAAATGTGCGGTCCATGTAAACCATAATTCAGAATTAATATTTCCATGTAAATGCAAAGCACAAAACTCTGATTCCGAATGAGTTAATTCTGAATTAATAATTCCAAATTTAAAAACTTCATGTAAATGTGGCCATTATAACTTCACTGGTCTACCTCATTTGCTGCTGCACTTTATTTACATACACATTCCACTGACTTCTGTGCAATAATTGTTACAACTTCATCTTCTTGAATGTGGTGTTCTTGAAACATTTTCATCTTGTCTACTTAATGTTCTCTGCAGTTTTTGCACTGTGTTTTTAATATATTCTTTTACTGCCCTCATATCCCTGTCTTTTGAGTTGCTGTACTGGTGAACTTTCCCACTGTGCAATCAATATAGTCTTAAAATCGTATCTTATGTTATGTTGTCTTACCTTATCTTATCATTACAGTTCTACAATTTTCCAAAGCGCCATACATTTGGGAGTAGATACAACACAAGTAAGGATCTAGTCAGGAGGAAACAACCTGGAAAATAGCCATAAAACAAAGTCAAGTGTGATAGGACCTTGGTACCAGCTGGCAGTGTGGGAGGTAATAGCAGTTTTAATTCATTATTTTTCTTTTGCAGTCTGTCAAGTGCAAAAGGTGTTCAGTGAAGACTGAGAGAGATTCTACAGATCAGACAGAGTTTGGTAACTCATTCCACCAGTGGGGAACCAACGAGGAGAAGATATTATTATTATGCTCTAAAACCTATGTTAGACAATATTGTAGATGCTGTTAAATATAGTGATATTTAGTCTATATCCAGGTAGGTAGGTACTATATTGATCCTGAAGGAAATTCAAGAATTCAGGCTGAAATTGAGCCTGATATTCATGTTGAAATTCATTTGCGCACAATGCTCTGTGCAAAAACTCAGACAAGATCCTAATTTGTAAAAAATGTACAAAGCCAGTCTCTGAAACTTGATTGAATGTCTTCTGTCTGTTCAAAAGAGCTCCATTTGTAGAGATAGAGTGAGGAATCGGACATCCAGAGGGAACTCAAGAGTTACTGTTCCTTGATATAAGAAGGAGCCAGCTGAGATAGTTTAAGCATCTGATAAGGACACTTCTTGGGGCGCCTTCCTTTGGTGTTTTTTCAGGCATGTCCAGACATTTCCAGGGTAGAATCAGAAGTTGTTTGGCTTGGAAACACTTCAGGATCGGCAGGAAAAAAAAGGGAAAACAATGCTGGGGAGAGAGAGTCTGGAATGACCTGATTGACCTATTGTATCACAACTCAAACTCTGACAAGGTGAAGACAAGGGATGGATGGATGGATGGATGGATGGATGGATGGATGGATGGATGGATGGATGGATGGATATTCAAATAGATACCATATGTCTGTGCAATTAACCGCCTGCTGGCTATTAGCTTAGCTTAGCATACAGACTGTATGCAGGGGGAAAAAGATAACCTAGAGAACCCCAAATATTGAGTTTCCACTTATTTCTTCATGCACCTACTTCTTACATCTGTAATACTCAGTAATACTGTCCAGTGTGTTATTTCTTTACCATAAAATGAATCCAACTAGAGAGTGTTGTGGCTGAGGGCCGAAACACTCAGTGAAGCTTGTGCACCACCTGACAACATCTGCTTCTGGACAATGGCTGCAACTACCTGGAAGGAGCCCACAAGTGTATGCAACAAGCAATTAAGGACTGCTATGGTGGTTTTAACACCTAATATATTCTAATCATTCATATATTCTAATCATAGAGTCCTAATGTTAATGGCAGGTCAATACAGCAAAAATCCCTGTAATCAAATTAAATTATCAGAATATGCAAAACATAATTGAATATTAAAACCTACCTACTTAGCCCATTTTAGTCTTTACTTGCAATCGGAGAAAAAGCATGTAATGTAAAAAACGGCATTAACTTTGACTGCATTGCGACTCATCTCAGTTTGAAACAATGTGATGAAAACACACATTTTAACTTTTTACTGCTGCAAAAACCTTTACTTGGTAAAATTCTTGAAAACACTGCTGCTGAATGTGAAATCAGAAGCAGAAAAACTAAGTACTCAACGGTTGAATAAATGTCACATGTCATACATAAGGTTTTACAGGTTTAAGTCATGTTAAAGCTAAATCTGGAAACATAGAAGGTTGCATGTATAATAAAGTCAAACATATGACATTCTAATATAACACAAGAAGCAAGAAGTTGTTTAAAAGAATATTAATGTATGCTAACTTAGAATTTTTTCCATATTGATCTTAATAGCTTCTAATGAGCAAACGTGTGTGCTTATATACTGTAAACATCGAAGCAAGTACCATTTTATTCAATTCTGCAGACACATCTGCAATGCAATGAGGTAGTCAGTGTCAAAAGGTTTGGTGAAGGTGTTGGACATTTTGGGGGGAATAGCAGCACGTTGTCAGACCTGCCCATCCAGTGCATCACATGTAAGGTTTGTCTGTCATACCATGCTGTGTGAAATGTTTTATTAGATGAGAAATGGTGGAGTTGTGGACATTCAAGAGACTAACTACAGGCCTAACTGAGGTGCAGCAGTCCAACAGCCTATTCTGATCTTTCTCTTGTGGCATCATTTCATTTGAGTAAAGCTGAGTTTTAAGGTGGCTTTTTTGTCGTTAATCAAAGGAGTGTCTGGTCACGCTATCTAATCGTTTGTGTCCTTTAAAAGCACACATGGCTGGGTTGTTGATAAACTCAGACATTGAGAATTTATCAAACTTTTAGTGCACTGTTGGCTACATTTAAGTATTTTCTAAATATTACAGTTGATATTAGACTGTAACATTTTCTGCATTTATATTTGTATTCTATGTACACACAATGGTGACTTGGAGTTGTGTTAGTATTTTATTGACTGCATGGTGCAGTATCACTCCTGTCCTGCAGGTGTCGCTGCAGCATAACCGTGAGTGTGAACGCTAAGCCGCGGCTAATGACAGCAGCTAACGTTACAATCATTCCGAGTGTTTAGTTTGGAGAGGAAATGGGCATATTTAACCATTTATCCGCTGAATTGTTTTCATAAGTCCATCAGTTTGCCGTATCAGGAAGAGTTATCCAGGAACAACCTTGTCGGGCTTTAACCGTGACACCGAGCTAGTAAGCTAACTAGCTTCGCTCCAGTAGATGTTGAAGCTATGAACTCTCTGGTTGGATACGGAGTGTCCTCTGATTCTGACAGCGATGGAGATGTGGAGGATGGAAGCACCTCTGCAGCAGGGTGAGCAGACATTACCAATAAATACACGTTTGTAAATGGTAGCAATTAATACTAAGATAGCTTATTTTCGATCTTTACTTATCTTTCCTCTGTTATTCTCTTCACTTTGTCCGTAAAGCTCCACTGTGCAGGTGGCAGATGAGGCAACAGCTGTCAGAAAGACCCGCAACTTTTTGCTGGAGTCTGATTCAGCTTCCAGCGAGTCAGTCAGTGAATCTGAACCAGAGGACGAGGATCCAGAGCCCTCATCGTCACCACCAGCAGCAGCAGCACATCCCCAAGCACCAGCATCATCTCCAGCCTGCCAGCCCTCCCTGCCTTCTCCTTCCCAAAGTTATTCCACCTCTAACAAACTGCCTTCTCCCCCTCTAAACGCCTGCTCTGACAGCAGTGTGTTTGCCAATCCTTTCAAGGCTCAGGCAGACCAGAAACTCAGCGCTTTGCAGAAGCACGTCCCGCTCACAATGCAGGCCAAACCCTCCCAGATAGGAGGGAAACGGATGTGTGTGTCATACAGAAAAGACGGAAGGTGCAGGTTTGGGATCAAGTGCAAGTTTGCTCATGACAGCGACCTTCAGACTCCAGCGGTTCCCAGTGACTATCATCCACCTGAGAGTGAGGAAACACCAGCTGAAGCTGTGGGCAGCTCCTGTGGTGGAGGATCCCAGAACAACCAGAAGGAGATGAAGGAGGAAGAGTCAGAAGGGCAGCAAGTGAAGAAGCGAAGGGTTGGACTAAGTAACACCTTGATTCCCCCTAAAAGAGCCATGAAGCAGTATGCTATGCAGAGGGACAGAGAACGCATCAATATGTCATGATAAATGTTTTTATGCATAGTTACACTGCTGCTCTGGGAGGAAATGTGTTGTCTGAGCATACCTGTGTAGAAATTGTGGAATTTAGATTATAGACTCAACCAATGGCTCGCCTACAGTTACACGTTCAGCTCCCATCTGTGGACATGGAAGAAGCAGGGATTAAACTCTGACCATAGCACCAATGGATGACCCCTCTACACTAAACTACAGCTGCACCTGTTGAAAATACATGTGATGTTTAAGGAATTTCCCCCCAAAACTCTCAAAGAATCAATACACTTCAGTTAAATGTTAAGATATTTATTTACATCTTATAAATCAACATTTTTTTGTGGTTGCTCTAGCACACATCCTATGTGAGAGATCAGAGAGGTGCTGACACATTAGAAGGTTTCTACTTAACTTTGCTTATCAAATTACATTACACTTGAAAGGTTATTGACAAGTCGGTGACTGTGCTTGCTGTTACTTGTGGTTTCACACGTGATTTGCATTCTCCAAGGTCATCTTTTGGCGGCTTAAAAAGACCCAGGACTCATGTGAGCGTGACACTATACAGATTATTATTCGGTTAAAGTCTACTAACAGCAAAGTTTAACAAACAGCTGCACAAATGCCATTGACATTGTGTCTAATGACACTGCCAAAATCTGAAATATGCATGTTTTGTGACTGTTTACAGGCCTGTGAAACTGCTTTTGCGGTCTGTTCTTTGTCAGATTTGAAATGTCTCCCTGTTCTTTGTAAATTTAGATCATTTTGTTTATTCTTCTAACCTTGTCAAATAAAGATTTCACAGTACAACTGGACCATAAAGGAATGGCTGTCCAGTGATTTACTCATCCCACACATAATGAGGATGTTTATAGCTTTCTAGCCTGTGTATAAATAAAACTGATTTGTTACAGAAAGAGTTTTGTTGACGCCACACCTTAGGCATTTGCTGTGCTGCATAATTAAGAGGTATGCTATATTATTGCATAATAGCAACTGCTCTGCAACACAACCTCATCAATATACACACTCAGACAGCTAGTTACAGGACTGTTATGTACAAAGGCAACAACATACACATACAAACACATATCTTTCCCTGATACAGATATTCTAAAAAGCTACCAAATATGACAATGAGTGAACAGTACATAATATATTGGTGATCCTACATTTACCTCAAACATGGCATTACAGTATATCAGGTCACTGATGACGTTAACTGCCACTATCTTCTGTTTTTTGTGCACCCTCATTGTTTTACATGAGGACCTGCTGCACATGTCTCTCAGTGCCATCTGTTAGAACTTCCCCCTGTCCTGTCTGCTCCCACACCACACTGTCCTCCCCTACAACTTCTGTCTGCTGGAGGGAGCTGCCAGACGTAGAGGAAGACGAGAGCACCGGATTGTCCAGCATAAAGCTGTCCCCGTTGGTGGAGGCTGGATCCTGGGTGTGGGGTTGGGAAGTGGAGAGGAGAGGGGGACTCGGGGCGGCTGACTGCAGGCTCTGAAGCTGCTGAGAGGTGGCCAGAATGGGGATCTGCTGAATGTGTGTTTGAGACTGGCTGACAGGCTGGAAGGTCATCTGTAGGATTTGCGTCTGCCCCTGATTCTGCTGCTGAGAAGAGTATGACTGAAGAGGCTGGAGCTGGGGCTGATGCTGGGCCACCACTGAGCTGGAATGGAGGGTAAGTTGTTGGATTTGGGGCTGCTGCGGCTGCTGAGCAGTCTGCACAAACTGGACGGGCATCTGGAGCTGCAGGTGGGTCTGCTGCTGGTTGTCAGCTGGCGACGGAGGGTCGATAGGGGACAGGGCAATTGTCACTGGCACCTGCATGGTATGGAGGCTCTGGTCTTGTCCCAGTAAAACCACCTGGTGACTCACTTGTTGGGCCACATGACCCATCTGGGACACCTGAGCCACATGCTGCCCAACCTGCCCATCCTGGCTCAGCTGGTCCACTTGACCGTCCTGCCCAACTTGGCCACCTTCCATGTTGCTCACCTCTGGTTGTATTGAGTTTCCCGGCAGCTCGAGCAGGGAGGCAGGGGTTGTGATGAGGGCGCCGGCGTTGGCTGCCAGCGCCTCAGCGATTAGCACCTCCGGGTGACTCTTGGCCTTATGAGCGACCACACAGTCCTTCTTCTCAAACTTCTTGCCACAAATGGAGCAGGAGAACTGATAGGTGGCATCAGCGTCGTGCTTCTTCATGTGCCAGTTGAGAGATGCCTTCTGGCGACACGTGAAGCCACAGATCTCACACCTATTAATGACAAGGAGGGAAAAAAGAAACATTAATCAGTGCCTGCAAATGAACAGGAAAAACTACAAAAACACGAACACAGAAGTACTAACTGCAGGGGCTTCTCTCCGGTGTGTATCATGCGGTGCACGGCCAGGTTGTGGGAGCTCTTGAAGGCACGAGCACAGAACTCACAGATGTAGTCCCTCTGGTCTGGAAAGAAAAACACTCAATTACAATGACTAATTACTACAAGCAATGGTCACACATCAAACCTAAAGCATATTTCTCTGTGTGTGCTGTAAGTCTACCTGTGTGGTGCTTTGCGTGACGCAGCAGCTGCTTCTGTAGGCGGAAAAGTCTTCCACAAGAAGGATGAGGACAAACGTACTTCTTCTTGAGTAAGTGCTGGTACTTTATGTGGTGCTGGTTTGAAAAACAAAGAAAAGAAATTTCAGTCACAGTGGATGAAACAGCTAGAAGAAAGACAACTGTCGGTTAACAATAAGTTGAAGTTGGTGAGGTTTTGTTCTACAGATAAGAACTGCGTGAAGAAAGAAACTTTACAAGCTCCCCATCGAGACAACAACCTTTCAGTCTGTTAAAATGACAAATGTATTATGGGAGTGTCTGCAAGTTGTAACATTGGTTTGATGTTTAATCTGAAAACAATTTACACTTCTGAACTCTGGGAAAGTGTGACGGCATTGAATTGATTACATAATTAATAGAATAGTAGAAGTCTGTATCACAAATCAATCATTTCCAGGTTTCACTCTTTTACACAGTAATGAAGTGATTGTTTACCCGGTGGAACCAGTTCTTTTCATTCCATTCAATTAAAACATTTGCATTATTTTATAGTCCAGTCATTCTTTTTACTGCTAACTGCTGGCAACATGTTCACAACGACTTCAGGGCATGTTAGCTCCCATTCAACTGTTTCTGGTCTTTGTGACTCCACATTCTCGCTCCCAGCACAGGTCTCTGCTCTATGTCCCCATAACGTCAGAAACTTTGTGTATTTTAACCCAACAGACGTCTGTTTCACAAACAGCCCTACTTTTCCCACCCATGATTATATCCATTGTCATCTTACTTAGCTTAAAGTACTGATATTTACGCTCTCTGTTCACAAGAGAGTGTTTTCCGTTCAATATGCTTGTACTGAATTTGGTAAAAAGGCTTTTGTTTACTCTGCACCTATTGCAGAAAAATTTGGAAATTAACCAAGTTATGCGCTTTAAAATCCAAACTGCGAGTTTTTCAGGCCGACTCCACAACATGCACTTGTTTTTCAGTGTAATTTTGTAACTGTGTTTTATATTTGCTGCTGCCTGTCTTGGCCAGGACTCCTTTGCAAAAGAGGTCGTTAATCTCGATGGGATTTCTCCTACACAAATAAAGGTGAATAAATAAATAAATCTTATAATCAGAAACACTCCTACACAGAGAAAAACAGCAATCATCCAAGAAAATCTATTATTGTGACGTATTTTCTTCCCTTTAATAAGACATTGTTGTGCTTAGAACTAACTTAATATGTTGCCAACATCAGCATCATGAACTAAAACACCAATAATATTATAACTGATTTTTTTAATGCAGTTGTTCTTGGTGACTTACTAGATTATTACTATAAGAATATTTAAGTGAAGACTATACTTTTAGAGAACAGCTTACAGTGACAGGTGCACATAACATTTAGTAGTCTTGGTTTGTAGCTGAGACAAACCTGTAAATAGCGAGGATGAGCCAGTACGGTGCCACAACCTTCCATTTCACAGCGCACATACTGCACCGGGGGCTTCTTCCTGTGTTGGGATGCGCATGATAACAATGAAGCCAAATATTCAATGGATTTAGACACGTTCAGTGAGATCCCACATGAACAAACCGTCAATCACTATCACATACTTTATTTTGAGGTATAACGCTGGAATTCTGAGCTGTAAGATTATATTGTTAATTTCTGGTTAGAATGCGCCGACACAGATGTCAACTTCACCTTCTCTTTGGCAGCCGTGGGGTTTTGTCATCTTTTTTCCGCCGGCCTCTCCTAACACAAAAGCAAAAAAGTTACACAACTGTGGAGTGCAGGGAGCCAAAGCCATGATCTATTCTGAAGTGAAAACAAAGCCACGTTTAAAAGAAGTTTGTTTTGTAACCACACACTCAGTTTAGACTGAAGCTACAGTAACAGACGCAGGAAGAACAATTGGGTCCTACTTCAAACAGACAGACTATGAATGACTCTGATTCCTATTGAAAACATTTCCTACTTCAAACACGCCGTCTGGAAATGTACTTACTTCCTGGGTCCATCTGGATCCTCCACTATTTCTTCTTCCAGCTTTACTTCCTCTTGCACGCTCTCCAAGTTGTCTGAACCTTCTACTTTTATCTCAGCGACCTCTTTCTCTTTCTTAGGGCCTTTCTCTTTTTCTTTTTTCTCCTTCTGTCTAGGAGGAGCTCTGCGCTTTGGTTTAGGGACATCTCTAATAAAACACAGAAATAATCAATTACTAAACAAAGAATAATATCTTCTCAAGTCTAAACAAAGAAAAGCTGAGCTAATGCAAACACAAGTGCAGCACAATCCCTTTCCACAATGACAAAAAAAAAACAACCTCTCAGCCTTCGGATCGTAGCTCTGGTCATTTAAGTCGTCTCTAAAGGGAACATCTTCATCACTGCTGAGACCTTCTTCCTCCTCTACACTGCTGAAAGCAGAGAATCACATAAAGCTGCATTTTTACACATTCTGCACAAGGTCAAGTGATGTGCTTCAGATAAGTGTACCTCTGGCTCTGTGGCTGGTAGCTGAGGTCACTTGGGTCATAGTGAAACGGAGGGTCTTCCTCACACAAGACTTGTTCCACAGCATCCTCACTTTTCTCCTCTTTCTTTTCACTGCGACAGCGTAAAGCGCAAAACCCAGTAGTCATCAAAACACAGCACCGAGCGCTCACTTAGTCACACAGTTGTGCAATAAATAAGAACCATAAAGGATGAATTAAACACTTATAATATCATCTATGATACCCAGCCTCTTTATTGTTGAAGCTAATCCATGTGTGATTCTTTCTAATGTTTGAAAAGAAGGAAATAACTCAAGTTAGACCAAGTAAACAAATGTCTAATTGATTTCTAAGTTGCTGCTTGTGAATCTGGCTATAAACTATGAGGGTGCAGTAGGTAGACGGTGTACAGTATCCCATATAGCCACACATTTAAAGCGTCAGTCCACCAAAATCACAAACTGAAATGATCCGCATGGCTAGATAACAAGTATAGTGTCATTTTGTCAAAGGAAACACCAAGTACACCATTTAACAATTTCAATAATCACATCATGCTTACTAAATGGGCATGAGGTATACTTACATTTCATACTTTTCTTTGTTGTTTACCTCTCCTTCCACTCCTGTGTGGCAAAAAGAAAGACATCACGAGTTTGAGAAGTGTGACAAAAGCTTCCTAGCCACTGGCGCCTTCACACGAGCTTGCATTAAGCATTAATACAACAAACAATCATTTTACTGCAGTGTATTGCATTCTTTGAAGGTGAATATTCAAATGTAGCAATGACAGAGCAGGACGGAACTGCACCGAGTTTTCTTATCCACAACTAATCTACAGTTAGAGACACATGGAACCAGATGCCAGCAACAGTTTTCATACAGAATAAAAATCCTTGACAACATTGTTTGTGTGCTTCTGCGTCTGATTTTTGAGCTATGTTCCCACATGCTGAACCATCACAGCTCCGTTTCAACAGGTTGCTCACCAGCTGGATTCTCCATTCCAGGTTCGGTCTTACACACAGTCTTGGCAGAGCCGCGGATGGCCCTGCCAGATGGGGGCTTGGCAGGAGTTTGGGCTGGAGGGCGTCTGGAGGGAAGAGCTGGAGAGAGGGAGGGGAAGCATGCAATCAAACATACTATATGCCACGAAGTGTGATGCTGGGATGACACAAGGAAACACACCAGATCTGTTTGAACTGCACACAGCATCGCAGACATTTAGAAATGAGATATGGCTTGAATGTAAATTCAGTAAGAAGAGGGTTTCATGCATCACTTCACTGCTTACCTTGTGCATCTGTGGCAGGTTTCTTGGGCTCCTCTGAACTGTAGAAATGAGAAAACAAACACTGAGATCTTAGATTTCCTCCACCTGCAGAGACACATACTAATCACTGATCATCTCTCTAATAGAAAGATGCATGTAGAAGTTGCAGCACTGGATGAAATTATGATCATTATTAAAATCCAGGTAAGTTTTACTCCACCCTTCCCGTGCAGACAGCAGAAAGGGGACGAGCCTCGCTGAAGGCGTGCTTTTGACAGGAGCTGACCCACCGACACACAGTGAAAGTCTAAGACGAGCTCATTATAAACAAATCAAGAGGTTTAACAGCAATTACTTGTTCATTAAAAACTTACTCCGTGCCCTGATCTCCTGTGAGTCCCCCTCCAGCTTCAGCAGAACCCGCAGATTCTGAATTTTTCTTCCGCCTGGAGTTGGAAACTTTCCTCCGTTTGGTCGCACCGGTGTCCGGGCTCGGTTCGTCTTCGTCGTCGTCGCTCTTGGTGTCCTTCAGCCAGGCCGGTACTGCCCTCGTTGACCTGTCTCTTAAAACCCGTCCAGAGGTCTGCGGGCTCGACGCAGCTCCGTTAACGTCCGTCGCTGAAGCAGAGCCGCCGGACCTAGGGCGGCCCGCTCCCCGCTCTCTAAGCGCCCTCCGCGGGGTACTGGCCGCACTGGTGGCCGGGGTCTGCGGTGCGGCCTTGTCCTCCGTCGGCTCTTCTCCTGTATTTACATCCCCGGCTCGGTCGCCGGTTGGTTCCATTACCGTGAGGACACTAAAGCCTACCTCAGATGCCGCTTAAAGTCAAGCAGGTTTACTTGCAAATTGGTAAAAAACTGTCCACATCTGCTTTAAAGACGTTTTGACTGCTGGCGGCCTTTATCCGACAGTCGTGCATTTTCTGTTGGCTTCGTCGCAAATTAAATGCATATATTTATTGACTGGAAATTGAAAACTTTTCTTAATTATCTATTCAGCAATAAACCGATATAATTTTAAAGAAGCAGACACTATTTTCTCGTTCTTAAAGCTATAGTAAACCTACTTATTCGCCCGGGCCTGGAGCGCAACCATTTTGTGCGCTTTGTTGCGTCTCCTTTAAGCCAAATATAAACGGAGGCTACATTCAGGAGCGGCGGCGCGTTTCAGCGGCTGTGACAAACATCCGGATCTCCCTCCGTGCTCTTTGCATGTGGAGTCTGTGGAGGCCGCAGCACTGAGCTGTTTGGAGATCTACGGAGGCAGCAGCGACGGCGCGCACACGCACGGCTGCCGGGGCATCGTGGGAAGTGTAGTTCAAATCAAACCAACACATTACAATCTTGTTTTTCGGTCTTTTT
Source organism: Acanthochromis polyacanthus (assembly GCF_021347895.1). Classification (NCBI taxonomy): domain Eukaryota; kingdom Metazoa; phylum Chordata; class Actinopteri; family Pomacentridae; genus Acanthochromis; species Acanthochromis polyacanthus. The sequence goes on along the minus strand of NC_067115.1, from coordinate 24,820,128 downwards.
AAGTGAAATTTTATTGGTTTTACACACAAAACAGGAGGAAGAAATAGAACTAGAGAGATTTAATTTTTTTCTAGCGTTCTAAATTTTTAAAAATATTACAAATTTAATCCAATTGTAGAAAATTGTATTAACATGTTACTGTTTTTTAAAAATCCACGTGACATTATTAATTACAGTTCATTTTCAATACTATATTTCTTCCATATAGTATTTTTGCAATCTATCTAATCTTTCCATTTTAAATGCTTTCATCTGACACTGGATGTGGTTTGTGTCTGCACAATAATCTGCCCTGATGACTGTGGAGCTAACATGGCTGCCAGAGAAAACCTGCACTGACTGCTCTGAACAGTAGCTATGCTGCAGGCTACCATGATGAAGTGCGTTTACCAGCAGATGGCAACATTAGAACACACATGCTTCCAGTCAAACTTCCACCTGCCATCAGTTAGAACAGGGGTGTCAGTCATTTTAGCTCAGGGGACACATTCAACCCAATTTGATCTCAAGTGACCGGTAAAATCAGGGCATAATAACCTATAAATAACAACAACTCCATTTTTTTCCTTTGTTTTAGTGCAAAAAACAAAATTCTGAAAATGTTCACATTTAAGGAATAATCTTTTTACAAAACATTTTGAACAACCTGAAATTTCTTAAGAAAAATAAGTTCAATATCAAAAACATTATGTCTCAGTTTATCATTTACACATTACAACTTACAGATTACAGTGTTTCTACAAAGGAACAAAACATTTAGTCACAGGTATCTGGAATTGAATTATTTAATATTTTTACTTTATGATCAAAACGACAAAGACAGACGAAAAAAGACAAAAAAAACCAACCAAAAACAAGAGAATATCATAAAAAAATGAGAAATAAAATAACAAAAATGACAAAAAATGAGACAAATGACAAAACAAAACAAAAGAGACAAAAAATTAGGCAGAAAAGTTACCAAGTGGCAAAATAATGAAAACATGACAAAAACGAGACAAAAAATTACACAAATGACACAAATGAGACCAAAAATAAAAAAAGTGAGAAACAAAATGACAAAAAATAGACAAACAACACAAATGAGACAAAAACACACATAACAGCATACACAATACACAAAACAATGAATAAAGCAGAACACAAAATGACAAAATAAGACAAAAAACACAAGCGAGACAAAAAGGAAACACAAAGCGACAAAAACATGAGACAAACGTCACATAAGACAAAAAAAAACAGCAAAAGCACGACAAAATGTTACAAATATGAGACACAAAATGACAACACAGCAATGAGCAATCTAGTGTTTTTCTTTATGATCAAAACAACTCATTCAAGGTCTAGAAATTATTTTGAATTTACAGTTTTACAAATGTACAATTGCAGTTGATGCCTTCTCTGTAATTTTTACACTTTTCAAAGTCGTCCCTGGATTGGACCCTCTAGTGGGCCGGTTTTGACCCACGGGCCACATGTTTGACACACCTGATTTAGAAAGTGTGTTTATCCAGGTGGCATGTTGGAGATAACATTTAAATAATCTAATTTCTGTCTTTTCACTGGCAGTCTGGAAAGTTTATTAATTACAGTTAGTGATCAATGAAACACAGCTGTGTTAGATCAGGAACCACAGAGCAGGACTGGTGCAACGGTTGATAATAGTTAATCATAGCACGACCTGTACTGATAATATTTTACTGTTAAATCCAAATGAAGTGCTGTAATGTAAAAGTCTTGTCATAATTTATTGAAATAGTACAGAATACATTGATAATACCATACTGTCAGACATTAAGAATCTTTTTTCTTCCCTCCAAGTTTCTTATCATTTGCAAGTAAATTATAAGACATTTAGGAATGGTAAATACTGGTATATCACAGTATGTAAAGTGCTCATGTGTTCACAGCATGATCTCACTTTGAGGTGGATTCGCTTGTTGTGTTACAGACACTGAAGAAGATCGTCCCTGATCTATTTTTAAGGATCATTCCAGAATTGGAGGACATTTGGCTTCAAAATCTTTGAAAATTAACCTTCTCTTTTACAGTTTTCTGCTATTGTCACAAACAGGCTCAGTGAATGTACAAAGGAAGGGAGACCAGTCAGGTTTTCAAATACAAACACAATATTTTAATATATCATAGGTAATTAAAGACAAAAGGAATGAGATGCTGGCACTGCATGCGTGAGTGAAGACGTGTGTTGGTGCTGAGAGCAAAAGGAATCACCAGTTGAACCAAAACCAAACCAAGCTGTGGAGCCTAGAAGAGAGAGAGAGAATAAGTGAGAACAGGTGAGCTTTTGTAGCCTCTACCAGGTGCCACATATTAGTCTACGACCCTCCCTTTCTGCTAGCTAATGCGGAGCTGATCACCTGCATGAGCAGAAAGGGAGGGTCGTAGCAATATTCATTAATAATAGGCAATAAACTTTCCAAGGCTTGATTGGCTCAGCTTACATATCAATGGCACCATTTTTATTCCATGTTTATGTGTTGTTTTCTAAACCCTACTCTAATCACAGTAACAGGGTTGCTAATCCATGCTAATGTTAGCTTTTTCCTCAGCAGTAGAAGCTACCGGTAGACATTTAGCTAGCTGTTACTGCTGACCAAGAGGACAAACTTACTGATGGAAAACAGAAAAGAAAAACGTAAAGAGAATTTGTCCTTATCCTGATAATATGAGGTAGAGGGAGACATTCAGTTAAGGCTGAAAATGTTCTGAAAATATGAAAAATAGAAGAGAGGACATAACTTTGCTTCTACTTTTCATTTAGAAAACTGTTTGATGATGATAATTCAGTCTTTCGTGTGATTCGCTGTTTTCTTCTTCTGTCAGTTTAAAAAGGTTATGCTAACGAGGGTTGTTGTGAAACACGTAATAATTTATATTTAAAATGCTATGTTGATTAAAAAATGTTCCTACAATTACAATAAAAATCTATGAAAAAAATGAAACCAAAAGATTTAAATTTCATTTTAATTGTTTTATTTAATATTCAATTTGGTCATCAGGGTGGTGGGACAAGAGAAAAATGGCATATTAGAGGGAACTTCAGACTTCTTTGTATTTTAAAAATATTTTCAAACATTCTTTTTCTCCTATTTTTTTTTTTTAGATTTGGTTCAGGACAAATATGTTTGCACAATACCTTCAATGTTTTAGTACTTTGTACATGTCTTCTAATTCTGGAATGACCCTTAATCATTTTACACTTTAACTCGTAAAACAGGTAATGCAGTGGCGCTGTGGACATGAAATCCACCTGCTGTGACCTCTCCTGCTCATATTGTACCACATCCGTGTTATTGAAATGCTCCCTGAACTCTCGCTGGGGTACGACATGTTTCTGGAGTAAAGTTGACCGCCACAGAAGAAGTTTATGAAACTCTGTCTAAACACTGTGCTCCCTCTCCTCTGTCCACCACGACACGTTGCTTAATAATGGCTGATTTATGAGGTCAGGGCCGGGTTCCATTCACAGACGTTGAGTCCTCCGTAGCTGAAGCCTTCAAGAAACGTCCGACCCTTTCAGCACGTTCCTCCGTTATGCGGTTTAATTTAAAAACTAAGGATGGCTAACATGGTTTAGACCAGGGGTTGTCAAACAAGCGGGCCCATGGGCCAAAAGCGGCCTCCAGAAAGTCCAGTCTGGCCCATGGGATGACTTAAAAGTGCAAAAATTACAGAGAAGATATTAACTGCAAATTGTAAATTAGTAAAACCGTAAAATTTACAATAGGTTCTATTCTTGACAAGTTGTTTTGATCATAAGTAAAATACTAGATTTCTCATTGTTCTTTTGTTCGCTTTTGCCTCATTTTTTTAAATTTTTTGTCTTGTTTTTGTCAGACTTTTGTCGTTTGTCTCATGTTTTTGCCCTTTTGTTTCTCATTTTTGTCATTTTGTGTTTCCATTTGTCTTGCTTGTGTTTTTTGTCTTGTTTTTGTCATTTTGTGTTTCACTTTGTTCATTGTTTTTTTTGTCTCGTGTTTGTTCTTTTGTGTCTTTTTATCTGGCTTGTGTCATTTGTCCATTTTTTTTGTCGCTTTGTGTCTCATTTTTGTAATATTTTGTTTTGTTGTTTTTTGTCTTTATTTTTATCTGACTTTTGTCGTTTTGATCATTAAGTAAAATACTGCATCGTTCAGTTCCAGATACTGGAATAAATGTTTTGTGCTTTTGTAGGAAACCGTGATCTGTAAGTTGTAATGTATGAATGATAACTGACAAATAATGTGTTGAAATGCAATTTGTCTTTCTTAAGAAGTTTCAGGTTGTTCATAATGTTTTTGTAAAAGATAATTCCTTAATGTGAACATTTCAGAGCGTTACCTTTTTTTGCACTAAAACGAAACAAAAAATTGGTTATTTCTAGGTTAATATGCTCTGATTTTACTGGTCCGGCCACACAGATCAAATTGGGCTGAATGTGGCCCAGAGTTTGACACCCCTGATTTTGACAGTTTGACGTGCAGGACACAACAATAAAAGACAACAGCATGGTATCCTTTCGAAAATGCTTTATTTGTCTACTTTATCACTATAAATATAACAACGCAGAACAAGGTTTCTTTTTTTTTTTTTTTAACAAACCTTCAGATAGAAAACAGTCTGCATAGGTCTACAAAGGTATAGCAAAGGGCACATCCTTGGCATAAGGCACACACTAGGAAAAGGCTTAAATGGTAACACCTATAATAAACTAGGCACATGTAGCTCCACGCTGACATGAGGAGTCCTCCTGCAGTGTGGGTTGAAATGCAGTTAACAGAGGGTAAAGCAGGTGTTTTGAGTGGAAGGTTTAACACGTGAAATTTAGATGGTGGCTAAATCATTGTTAGACGTTTGCTTTTTTTGTTGTGTTGTTGTTGCCAAAACCCGACATGTAGAGTTGCAACACCGCCAGCTCAAGGAGCAAATGGATACTACTAAACACATTAGTGGCCAGTTTTAACCTTCACTGTTAAAACTGATTTTTTTAAAAATGTAGCAGAACACGAGGCTCTTTCGTGTTCCCACTCCATAACAATGAATGCAGTTCAAAATAGCAAACATAACATTACACAAAAAAGCACAATAACCTTGAATGTTTAAAAACTATTGGACACTTTGGCCAAAAAAAAAGGAGAAAAGAAAAAAACAATTTTGTTACTTTTAACTCTAAACAAAGTGTAAATAAAGAAAAGAAATATGTTTATAATATATTATACCTTTTCTTCTCACTTCATACACAACACACATAATGCATATATTAAATATATCCTTGACTTACTGTCATCATACAAGATAGTAATAAAGCAGTTAACAGCAGTTTGTCTTCTACATTAAATCCAGTTTGAGAGGAGAGAGAAGTAGTAAAATGCAGATGATGGAGTGAGATTAAATTCACACAAATATGGACTGTTTTCATTTAAGATCTTAAACTTATTATCTCATCCACGATCTTTACATCCAGGCACTCCCCAAAGTCAAATGCATCTGTGTGTTATCAAAAATCTGAGAAGCTGATGGACAATTAGCAACTATAACACCATCAAATGAGGAGAATAAAAAGGGCTCATAACAAAAATACAAGGTAGCATACAAATGTTTGGCATGTTTCTAGAAAACAATGGAGTGAGACTTCATGATCAGCAGCTGCTTGAATCGGGTCAAGTCGTGCAGTTCATATATCGTGTGGCTACTTGCATATATTTCAGTGTAAGTTTTCTCTGGGAAGAAAAACTGTCACACACGTGAACACTGAGAAAAGCCAAACTGGTCCAGTTTAAACAGGAAAATTCATGCTCAGCATTTAATATATCACCTTCCGAAAGCGTCAATCGCTTGGCTTTTTATAAATACGTTTAAGTGCACCGTGGTCAAGCACAAGAAACAAAGTGGAGACGGACATACGGAGTGTTACCTACAGGAGGGAGGTAGCCTTGTCACATCTGGCTGCAGAGGCTGAAACCTGCTCGTCTCACCACGATAGCAGATAATACCACAGATCTGGTTTATGGGAAATATGGAGGAAGTCTGTCCTCTTTGTGCCAAACACATGGGCTTAGCTTTGTTATAAAAGGCACAGTGAAAGGCATTGAGGTCGCAGCATGCAGGTGTAAGGCACTGTAGTCAGGCACAGAGAACATTTCTAAAGTCATCCGACCGGAGTGTAATATATGATTTAAGTTTTTGGTAAGCACTGGCAAATGCAGGAGCTGTTCAAGTGACAGATTGCTCCAGTCCACATGATGAAAACGAAAAATGTCTCTCATTTCTGTCCATGTTTGTTCACCTTACAAGAGTCAAACAATTCAAAAACAACAATAAAAGCACACATAAATGATAAACAAAAACTACTATCTATCAGTCTGAGCCCCCTATCAGCGCAGTTTCTTAGGACGGGGAATGTTGCCATGCACTTGGTGTCTACAAGGCTTGTTGGCATCATTTTCCTTTTTTTTTCCAAGTATTTATTCCCCAAGTATTCTGTCACAATTAAAAATTTAGTGGCAAAATTTCTTTAAACAAACGAAAAAAATATGTTTCAAAAAGTTAAAAGGGGACACAGAAAAACAAGCAAACTATTAGAGGCAAAAAACGCACCTAGAACCTTCATTTAAAAACAACCAAAACACAATAACACTTAAACCAAAAAGTACCAAACAGGCATGTTCAAAGCATACACATTCAACCAGCATGGAACGGACAACATCACCTACAGCATGGAGAATTGGCTAGAATACTATATAATGATGAAAAAAAATCTAAAAAACACATTAGTATATCCAAGATCGCTGTTTTCAGTGGTATCCCCAGCTATCAGTAGTTCCTGTTGTACTTTACTTTCAATCAGCCCTTTCTCTGTGTATTCATTTTACACTTTAGAAATGGTGTAAAGGTCTGCCTTTCCTGCTTCAGAGAACAGATATCACCACAAAATAAAGAGAATAAAACTTTAAATATGCAGCTTCTCTTCATAAATACTTGAACGTACCTTCAACGTTACTGTTGCCATAGCAACAGGTGGTGGGGGGGCTGAGTTGTGTTACTGGAAGTTATGGTTCTGTCTGCGTGGGTCTGTCTTCTATGTTGTTAGAATATTCAATAAAAACTGTTATTCTGCCTAATTTTAAATATTAGATGGTTGAGTTGGATCCAGGATAAACTGAGGCTGATGGATATGAGATGTCAGGTTGTCACTTTGTCTGTGCTTTTAACATTTGCTACAAATTCCTTTAGAGCTCAAGTTCAAGACATGTTTCTATATGAGACACTGCTGGGATGTAATTCAGCCTCAGGCAGGTTAACTTGTTTCATGTGGTCGGAGCCTCTGGATCAGTATGTCTGGTAGACGTCGTGGATGGGCAGCTGGAAGGCCGTGGCAGGGAAGTGCTGTGGCACGGCATAGCCGGCGTAACCTCATATGCTGCAGCCACGGCGTTTTCTGCAAAGCAGCCAGAGCTGCAGTGTTGGCAGCAGCGTAGTTTGTGATGGGGACGTACCCAGCTCCATACAGACCACCAGCGGCTGGGATACGCTGAACGTTGTGAGCCATGGCATAGACGGGAGTGATTGGACGGCCCTGTGTAATATAATGTAGGGGGGGAAAGGGAATTATTAAAGTACAGAGTACATTCACTCAATTAGTGCATTCAACTGTGAGTTGGAATACAACTAAGTAAATGTAGACCATAACCGTGTAATGATCTTTTATCACATGAAGCTAACAAACTCAGGCTAAACAAACCAAATCTGCAAGTTTGGAGAGTGACAACTAAACTACCAGTCAAAAGTTTGGACACACCTTCTCATTCAATGCTTTTTATTTATTTGTATTATTTCTACATTGTAGATTATTCCTGAAGATTAACACTTTTTGTTTACAGCATATTTCCATATGTATCTTTTATAGTTTTGATGTCTTCAGTATTGATCTACAATGTATAAAATAATTAAATAAAAACCACTTAATTAGAAGATGTATCCAAACTTTTGACTGGTAGTGTATATAGATGTAGGGTTTCAAGGTCCCAGAGGGAACTGCTTGTAAGTCTGACATTGATCTAAATGTGCAGTGAAAAACTAGTGAATCAGTTTAGCAACCTCAACAAGAAACTTGCTCCATAAATTCCTCATGATGCACAAACCAAAGTGCAGTGCAGTGTCTTAAACAAACAACCAATGTTTGAGCCGGGACATTCCACAGCTTTACCAGGATACTTCTGTATCACGACACAGACCTGGAAGGGTGGCGGGGTGGACACTGCTGGTAGGACGGTGGCAGCGGCAGCAGCAGCAGCAGCAGCGGTGGTGGTGTGTTCAGGGTGCTGCATGGCCAGAGGGTTGATGAGATGCTCCACTGTGTGCACTTTCCCCTCCTCCATCAGCTTGGCTGCAGGAGCAGCACTGAACACTGGGTACTGCCCACCCAGAGTCGGCAATGCCACTGCACATAGACAGAAAAATGAAAGCTGAAACAGACTGGGCAACTACAGCCAACAGAGTGTAGCGAGAGGTAAAGTTTTGACGCTACAGAGGAAGAAACAGCAGGAGACAAACACATGCATCCATGCTCAAACACATGAAATCATGCTGAGATCTGAAGGTAAACTACAGAAGAATATGAGATACTAAAGACATGAAGAAAAACAACACAGAGAGAGAGAGTGAAGGATACAACTTAGGCAAGACGGGAAAAAATAAGTTACACAAATTGTCGTTGGGGTGTGATTCGGATTATGATGCTGCTGAACTGTGGATTAACCCCAGGGCTCCAACACACACACACACAGGCACACAGCAAACACAACATCAGTCATTGTTTCAGATGGACTAAAGTCTTTTTAATCTGCTGGTGATCCTGTGATTCCATACAGACTGGGACTGAGGCCGAACTCCAGATTGAAATAATTCCAGAAGGAACATCAGTAAAGTCCACTGGACCTCCAATCATCAAATACACAATGTTAATAAGGTAGTTAGTTTTGATGATTACATTGACAAAACAATTAGGTTTACAAATTTTAGCTACAAAGTCAAAGAATGAAGAATAATACCAGTGTTTGTTTTTTAATATGTTGAAATTATGTCTGTTAAACGTCCTGCCTTTCATTCTTGTACAGTATAAAATGTACAAAGACTTTAAATAATCCACTCACATCAACATGAAACCTTATTTTCTGTGATGGTTCATGATTATTTCCTAATGTGAGTTGGATTTCCTCTGTTCTTTTTAACGTAGTGGCATTTTCTTCTGCTGATTGCCATAAAAGAAGATGAAATAAAAGAGAAGGATTTTTACTAACCTACTAATGATACTGTAAAAACTAAACACTTACAGTTACTGTAGATGGGCTATAACACTGGTGTTATTCTCTCAAAATAAAGTGGACGTTATCATCTTTATTGTTTGAATTTATGGTTTTGCACTTCAGCTCCATTCTTGACTGAAACTGCTGTAATGCTAACGAAGCTAAAGCAGCTGCTCTTACAGAGAAACTTCACACTGAATAGAGAAGGCAGGTATTTTGTGAATCATATATTTCTTTTTGTTCATTGTTTTTTGTTTTGTTCTGATGAAAATGAAAAGACAAGCCATTATTAACCATCAAAAGTCAAAACTGGAGTTGTGTGGGTGCATAAAATGTGATCTTGAAAACACAGAGCGAAAACACTGTTCGAGACAGATAAAAGCAGTGTGTGAAAAAAAACAAGGCTGCCTCATTCATTGTATTGATGCTACTGCACTGGGGGTGGCAATAACTCAGCAAAAAAGCCGTATCATTTGGCAAAAAAGTCAACACAATGTAATTTTCTGGAGAAGAATTGAGTTAATGAATCAGATAAGCTCTTGGAACATTAACCTGTGAAGTAACCAGGTTGCACAAAGCTGTAAAATTCATCATAAGAGTATTTTAGACCACTGTGCAGTCATCTACTACTATTGGAGCTCATATTCCTGGTCTTTCTGAGTTGTAGCTCACCAGTGAGCAAAATTAAACTGCAGGCAGCCACTTGTGGCCCTTTAACACAACACTGTTTTCAGTCTGAACACCCAGAAAGACAAATTTGTGATGTGGAGGAGAACGGAAAAGGGAAAGAGGAATAAAATAAAGCTGCTACTTTCTGGTCATGTTGGAAAGGACACATGTTTTGTGTCATTTGTCTTTACTGTGAATCAGAGACAGAAAGTCCTTTGGCGCATGACCATCCAGCAACAGCTATAATCTTGATTCACAAAAAATTCCTCAAACCAAAGACGCGAGAGAATTGAGGGCTGGAAGGTTTAGTAGAGGCATGGGAGATGGGCGAGGATATGGAGGGATATGTCTATCTCACTGACTTGTGCCAGGTTTGATGCCAACTGGGTTGACGGAAGCAGCAAGCTCCAGACTGGGCATCAGCTCATATGGCTTTTCGGGCTGCTTGGTCTTGCCCTCGTGGTAGCGGCTGTAGATGCCACGACCGGCAGAGTAACCTCCGAGGTATGACCCCCGTGGTCCAGGGTTACGAGTACCTGCTGCAGCACGACCACGACCTCGCACAGTACCTGCTTAAAATACAGTTAAAGTAATATGACGTCAGGGGTTGTGGACTTGGGCAGCAGGGGCAACTTTTGTTGGGCAGTAAGATTTTATGATGGGTTTAGAAATTGAAAGTTCTTCTCAAGATATTAGAACTTGCATTGGAGAGTAATGTAGCTCTACAGTTTGCTCACGAAGAACAACTAAAACTGGAAATTTCTTATCTATATTTGCTCAGCATTTCTTTGGAGTGCTTTGGGTCAAGTTTGGCCTCATTCCTGAGCGCTGTTCTGACTCTAAGATTAGACACAGTCATGCAAGTTCGTAGCACTGTGAAATGGTCTTCCAAGATGTTTGTAGCTTCATCGTGAGCTCAGTAATAATCCAGCATGGGAAATGGGAGGTGACAGCACAGCAGGAAAAGGATGGTGTTAGAACAGTTTGTCACATGGCAAGAAAGCTCATTGGTCATTAAAGGAATAAGAAGGAACAAGGATGTGAGAGATTACCATTGTTCTGTATCATTGGGGTTCCTTTGGAGAGAAAACCAAAACACAATGATTGTTGAAAGTCAAATAGATTTTCCTGCTACCACCCAAGACCATATGTAATCAATCATTTAAGGTAATGGGATAAGCATTCATTGGTCCATCAGCTTGTTTTTATCTTTGTCTTTGAACACGGTTCTGATTTTAAGCCACAAACCCTCATCAAGTTATAGATTTTTCAAAACTCTCGTCAAGTGAAATGTTTTTCATCAAAGAGTAAATCATACTTCATCTTAGCCACCATTAACATGTAAAAATCACTTTGCATTGCTACGTGTCTTTATTATGGTTCTTACAGTAGCATTTTTGGATGTCGTCATGAGATCTATAGCAGCGCATTAGCCCAAAGAGTTTCTGCTACAACCAACATTTACAAAAAAACATTGGCTTTAAGAGAAACTCTGGCTGTCGCAGCTCAACATTACTGACAGAGAGGCAAAAAAAATCAATTCTAACCTTTAACAAAGTAGTCCCTGTTGGGTCCAATGAGAGTGTTGTAGGGATATCCATAGTAAGCCAATGTGTACGGATCACACTGGTAAACGTAGTTCTGTTGAGTAGCCTCTGGAGTGGCAGAAACTCCCCCTTTAGAAGCCTTCTGGCGTGAGTACTGCTCTTTATCAACCGGCTTGGCAAGCGTCACCTCGATGCAGGACCCTTCTACCTCTGTGCCGTTGAGGTGGTCCATAGCCAGCACAGCGTCATCCCGGGAGGTGAAATGGACAAAAGCATAATCACGGATCTTCTTTACACGTTCTACACATCCAGGGTTCCACTGGCTGAAAACCTGGTTGAGAGAAAAATAGACAGAATTTTCAATTAAAAAAAGATCATTGCAGGTGACTCCTTAAGATCCCATCAGACATGGTTTTAAAGCATTCATACTGAAACCTGTAAACTGCACATTTAACCAGTCCTACCTGTCTAATCGTCTCCTCGCTGGTCTCCATCATTAGATTCCTGACATAGAGGATCTTCACCGTCTCCATCACGTCTTCATCCACATCAATCTCTGGCTCAGCCCAGTCCACTGCGATCTGGTGGCCCCACAGCTGAATACGTCCAGGCATCAACTTCCTGCGAGCCATGGCGGCTGCACGATGCGACTCATACTCTACGAAGGCGAAGCCGCGGTTCTTCATCTTATCTGCCGCACTGGCATAAACTATGACATCTAATACACCCTCCGTCACCTTAGAGACCTCCTCCAGGATCTCCTCACGCTTCTTGGTCTTGGGAATGCCACCAATGAAAAGACGGCAATTGTCCACGGAGGAGCAGACCCCCAGCAGCCGCCCGGGCCGCACTTCGTAATTATTGAGCTCTCTCACGGCCCTCTTGGCCTCATGTTTCTCTGTGTACATCACAAATGCATACCCTCGATTTTTCCCATCAAAGTCCATCATCAGACGCATCTCATAGATACGACCTACGGACTCAAACACTGGGACCAGCTCATCCTCATAAACGTCCCGAGGGATCTTGCCAACAAAGATTTCACATCCTCGAGGAGGAGATGGAGCATTCCAACCAGGAGGGGGTCCGTATTTGCGCTGACCATTTTCCTGAACCATAGTGTAGCCGGTGCGCTCCATCAGGGATACCAGTGCAGCCTCATTGGGAGCGCCAGCAACACCCTCAGGGATGTTGATCTGTCCGTGGAGAGAGTGGTGGGAGGCACCGGAGGGTTTGGAGGGTTTGGATGGGGCAGCGTTGTTGCTCATGGTTGAGGAGGAAGCAGGATCTTCGGCTGTCATTCTGACAAAACCATCCAATCAGATTTTGGGTCTGAAGGAGGATAAGAGAGACAGGTTTATTAAATTTCAGTTAGTTTTGTCAATCACAGCTACTGTAAAGAGAGAGAAAGCAAATACAAGAAGGAAGGGAAGCAAGAAATCCAGGTAACGATCAGTAGGCACGAACAAATATGCATAATGTGGCTCCTTGTTGAGATAGAGAAAAGCGATTAGCAATTTCCCTGCAAGATTACCTGCCTAACAAACTAACAGAGACACATTATGTGACCTGGGTACGACAGTGGAAATACAGCATCTATAAATCCCCAGGGCGCCTTCCGTTATCAGTGGTTTTACAATCTTGTTTTGTTGAGTCCCTCAGATCCCTTGCTGACCTCTGACCCCTATCAGAGAGAATGAAGGGCTGTAAACCGTGAAAACTCCAGCTCAAGGTTCACTGGGTATGACTAGGTCACATGCTCTGTGTGCATGTGTGACTGTGTGTGTGTGTCCATGTGTGTGTGTGAGTTAAGCTGTATGAGGAATTCTGTATAAAATACGACCCCATAGTGTGGCAGAAAGCCGTGTACATTAATTTGTCTTACATATGAACCTGTTGCAGACACACACACTCACTCACACACACACTCACCACAAGACAGAGTTGGACTTTCAACTTCCTTATCGATATGAATGTTATATCTACAGTGTGTGGGCGCAGCTTCAATGTGTGTGTGTGTGTGTGTCTGCGTTTTTCTGTGTGTGCGCCCTCTCATTAAGGGGTACAACCATAAAAAAGGGAACAGAGAACAATCAGAAATCGGCTTCCCAAGAATAAACCTCTTACTTTGTTATTTTCCAACACAGCCGGCATTCAGAACGGAAAAATCCACAGCTTCTTAAATCCCCAAATCTCCACGCTGCGTACAACGCTGAGGCAACCAATCAGGTCGGACTACAAAAACTGTCAGCAAATTTAAAGAAAAATAACAACCTCTTGCTTGTTAGGAAGGCGATCTGTGTATGTGTTTTTGTGCGTCATAAGACTGCCTGGACTTCTACAGAGATAGGTGAGGCAGTCACCAAAGGTAAAACACTACAAAGCCAAGCAACCATGGTAACATGCACACTCATTTGACCTGACCCAATATCCCACTCTCCCACACACACACACCTGTTCGTTTAGCCAAGGCTGTAGAACATAAAATCACTGCAGTCTACCTCACAGAGGGATGAAAACTCTGAAAATATCATTTTATTACAACAAAAAGAGAAATTTGTGTAATATTAGATAAGCAAGACACAAACGGGGCAAATTTGAATAGCACATTTGTAATTCCATTAAGCAGTTTCATTATCTATTTGATATTTCTACAGAAGACTAAAGGGTCAAAATAGGGGTATAGAGGACATCAAACTGTGCCTAAATACAGGATGCTGTTTCCTCTTCAATATTTAGGCAGCAGTCAGTTGCATGTACGTAGAAGTGTTCAGTAGTAGTAGTTTCTACAGTTGTCCCATTATCATGTTTTAATATATCTTTCATTATTTGCTTTTGTGTGTTTTCTTTCTCAGCTTTGACAGCTCGATGTTCCCTCCCTCTGTTCCTTCTTTCGTGTCAAGCGCTAACACGACTCCATCTCTTATCGGCCTTATCTTGCCGGACTGATGACAAAGGGAGGACAATAGTCACTTTGGGAGTTCTGCTAGGTGATAAAAGTGAAGCTATGTAACGCTGTGAGGTCGACACTCTGTCTCACATGCCAAATTCTGGGTGACACAACAAAAATAACCTTTTTTTTTCTCTTGTGTGTGTCAAAAAATCTTTCTTGGCATGGGGTCGCCTGCTTCCTGCTTTTTGACCACTTGGAGATATTCCTAACTTCCTCAGTGCTGACTGTGTCAGAAGAGAAGCGAAACTCAGATGGTCAGTTTTAATCTCTCTTCCTTTGCACAACTTTAAAAATATAGGAATAGGTGGTGTGTATGTGTGATCCTTTGGCATCAAGCTGAAGAAGAATGTTACCAAAAAGTAAAGATAAGAAGAGGCAATGAAAGGAGAAGGAAAACACAACCTAAAAGACTATCAAGGGTCAAAAAACTCTTATTTTCTTGCAGCTCTGACTTTATAAGAACATAGACGCAAGCAGTCATGTGTGTTTGAGAGTGTGTGTGTGTGTGGGGGGGGTGTCTGAGGTAGAAACCGGTAGATAATTAACCATAATGAACATGAATCACACTGTTTATTCACAGAGAACATAAAGATTTACAGGTGATGCCTCAGCAAGAGTTTTGGAAAGTTATGACCGCTCAGGGCTGATACTTCTGTTCTGATTTGACCTCTTTGTTGCAGTTAAAATAGCAACCGCGATTGTTAGGTTCAACATAATCTACTAAGATGTTCGGAGCTCAAACACAGAGTTCACCTGGTCAAAGTCTATGAACTCAGAGCAGCGCAGGAGGGTGGAGACCAAGCAAGTGGAGGAAGTTAAAGAGCAGGGATTTGATTGGGTAACAGCACCAACCTGCTGCGTTCAAGTGGTTCAGTGGAGACTGTGCATTAAACTGTGTTTATGATTGATAAAAGCACCTGATTCTCAACCTATTTACTGCATCTTATTGACGACTGAATTGCTTTATGAGCGCACCGAAAAGCTTTTACAGGCTTCGCTCTGGATCATATCACAAACACAGACCAGCCACTGCTGGCAAATTCTCATCTTTTTCTTCAAACAAGCAAATGAGCCATGACATGACTGAAGAGTTGTTCCTCTCAGCACAAAAGAGGAAGAAGATTTTATTTTCTATGTCACTAGCCTGATCATAAATCGAAGCTGCCTTTAATATGCTTTTCCCTTGGGAGAATATGCAGGATTTGTTAAGAAGTTTGTAAGCAAACAAACGTCTCTTTGGCTCCCAGTTTGTCGCAGATTCTGGAGCAAAGAAAATCTGAGTATGTGCAACTGTAAGGAACAATGCATCTCTCAGTTAGCTGTTCTATCCTGAGTGACAGTCATCCAGTCTACTGAGTAAAACAGGCCTATGGGAGCCGCCATCTTAGCTGTATGCACACATGTGGACACGTGGAGGCGATTGGTTCACAGCGTCCTCCCAGCAGCCCCTACCAGTAGGGTCACAAGGCAGCACAATAGGATCAATGAAACTATAACATCAGCCCCAGCACTGCTGTTTTTGCACACCAAACAGATAACACAGCGAATGAGTACTACATGGCTCGTGCAAGCTCTCATGAAACCATCCTTCAAGTCTGAGATAAATCCATAGACATAACTGATAAAAACAACACTTTTCATGCAGGCTCACGTCACAGAAAGTTTTCCTTCAGTAGCAGTGAGTCCCTATGAAAACGAACACAAGCAGAGAGAGAGTGAAGTGAGATTGATACAGAGTAGAAATTTCGAGAAAGCTACCATAGCAGAGGGACAGTGGTGGGAAAGAAAAGACGAAGCAGAAGCAGAGAATGGTCAGATAGGAGGATAGCTACCCCTGTTGCTTCACAGCGCTCCGCTGCTTGGCTGCCTGCTCTGGGAGTGTTAGTCCACCTCCATGAGAGACAGGTACAGCAGGGCACTGAGCACAGAGTCCAGCCTCCTCTACACACACACACACACACACACACACACACACACACACACACACTGAATAAGAGCTGTAAGCATGAGAGCTGATGAGGGTGGAGCTAAAACAGGTACTTGTGTGAGTTGAGTTTGTACGTGGACAGATCACAGCTTTACTGGTCTTGAAATGCATAAAAAAACTCATAAACACTAATAATGGAAAGTAAATAACTGCATTCATTAAGTGATGTATAATACTTGTGCTTTACTTGAAAATTTCCACTGTACACAGCTTTATTTTTATCATCTCACGTCCACTGTTCATACAGCTCATACTGTCCTTCCTGCCTCTATATGTACATGTATCTATTATTATACTGTCGTCTACAGCGTACTTTAGCTATATACTTAGCTTGTACGCATATCACTCTGTTCATAGAGTTTCTTTGTTTTGATTTGTTAATAATACATCATATTATACATTTCTATGTTGTATATATGCATCTGTGCCAGACTCAGAGAGGTACAGCTTTTCAGTACATCACAACATCATGGATACAGTTTCTTTTTTCTTCTTTTCTCTTGCATCAGACTTACTATTAAACACCTTACAGTATATTAGCTTTATAAAATAACTAACCTTGTTTCAGCTTAACAAGCTTAATTGGCAATTTAAAAAAAAATATTAATGCATCTGCTCACACTGCATATTTTTCCACAGATGTTTCTGCTGATACTTTAACTGCACTTTGCTGCTCTTTGCTTTTTTAATGCTAAATTTTGAATGCTACTTTGATGCTGCAGCTCTGAACTCTTCACCTTTCTTCTCCACTAAGAAGAAAAAGCAGAAGATGTTGTCGGACTGAGAGGTGTATGATGGGAAGTGCAGTTTTTGTGGGTTTTCATGATTTTCTGCTTAGAGCTGCAGAAATGGTCAAAAGGGCAGGAAACACTCAGACTGGAGTTTGAATACTTCCTCATGTTTGTGTTACAGTGAAAGGACATTTGGTTGACACTAGAGTGATTTATGTCATGTCAGCACAAGACTGTAACCGTGTGTGTGTGTGTGTGTGTGTGTGTGTGTGTGTGTGCTTCGGCCTCCATGTGTGTGTATTTTGTACATAACAACGGTGAACATGTTCCTAGTGCAGCTTAACTTAAGCAAACAGCACACACCTTCCTGGGCAGTCAAGAGAGCAGACAGAGATACGAGAGAGGGAATGAAACAGTCAAATAAGGCAACGCCACTCGCTTTGACAGAATTTCTGACAGAAAACTCCACTTAGTGCTCTGAAAGTAAGGAGTGAGGGAATTGAAGAAGATGAAAGTCACAGTGTGCGGCCAGCAGAGTTTCAGCTGAAACCAGCCACACTCCTTTATAACTGAGTAAACATGCAAGAAGAAAGTCTGTTAGCATAAAGACCAGAGAGTGATGGATAGACAAAACAAGAATAGATCCGAGCACAAATGACAGACAGCTCAATGGGCCGTGGCGTCTTTGATTTGTTTTTATGATGATATACCAATCATATTGTGAGATGAATTACTGTGACACGGAGAAGTGAACTGAATACAAATAGTAAGAAGAAGGTGTGCCTAAAGATGTGTGTAAAAATATGTATGTGAAGGTGCATGTGTTGGCGTAACCACCAGACGTGTCAATGCCAAAACCAGAAAAATTCTGAGGGTTGAGGAGGAGGTCATTGAAATCAGGGCTTCATTTTAACTAGGAGGGGTCAGTCAAATAAAAGATTAACTGTTTGTCATTAGCGGGAGCCAATCAGGACCGAGGATCGCCTCAGAGGGTTCAGGTGTTCAGCTGACCGAACAGAAAGACCATCAGGCCATCAGGTCAACGGTTAACCGTTAAACAACACAGCAAAACCCGAGAGACACACAAAAAATAACACAGACTGTCTCTGTCCCCTTAATCATTGGACATGTTCACTAAATCATTGATCAGATGTTGTTTACACCACATAACCTTCAGGTGTGAACAGGAATGGAGTGCAGACTACTTCAGATTCAAAGTTTAAATTAAAAATAAATGAAATTAACCGAAGAAAAGGCTGGAATTTTTACCCATGAAAAGGCAAACAAAAAAACAAAAAAAACAGCAACAATGCATCCTTAGTCTGTTTGTGCCACTCAACTGAATCCCATCTACATTTTCAAAATCTGAATAAATTATGATTATGAAAAAGATTGTATTATCTCCAAAATCACCTAAATAGTGTAGTTTTTGGTACATTTTGCTCAAAAAGACTGATTTAAAACTATACTAATATCAGTTTGTGTGACACTGCGGCTCTCTTAAGTGTTTTCATAGCTCTGGGAGGTCCAAGCAACAGAGGAATCCCTGGATTTGGACTTTATATGAGATTTGTTGCCAATTCTTTAAACCATTTTAAACAAGTTGTGCTATGCTGTGGGTTAAAAATAGTAAAAAGAAGTTTAAAAAAGACTCTTCTTATATTTAACACAGTGCCAGTGCAAACACAATCACTTAGAACTGAATCATAAGTTATCAAGCAGTGAGTAGATAGTGTTTCTTAGACCGTGGTAGATAACTGTGATAAGCTGACTCCCTATTAAGGCCAGGGTCACACATACACACACACACACACACACACACACACACACACACACACACACACACACACACACACACACACACACACACACACACACACACACACACACACACACACACACACACACACACTAGATTCTGCTTCATAGGCAAAACAATGAATAAGCAGGAATAAATGGAGCCATAAAGCAGTGCTGCTGGTAATCAGTATCTCGGCTAAAAAGCCAATATGACTGATTATCCATAAAAGTAAATGAGTAGCGTGTCACAAGACCAGAAGTGCTGTTGTTGATTTCTGCAGTGTGATACGACCTGTAGGAGTTCACCACAGTGTTCAGGCCACACTGTGTGTTCCTGGAAGCAGTTCCTCCCAGTCAGGCGCAGAAACTGCTACAGGGAAACTT